>NC_059369.1:10675000-10870000 GCF_019703515.2 Myxocyprinus asiaticus
TGATTGGTGGAAACACATAAAGATGCGCTCTCGGCCACTGATGTGCCAGTGCATTGATGCCCAGTGGTCCCAGGGTGAGAGAGAAAACCAGAGGGGACAGTGTGACGTTCTCGCTCGAAGCCAACAGGTCCACTTCCTCTCTGCCGAACTTCCTTCAGATTTATTCCATAATCTGAGGATGTAATGTCCATTCGCCTTTCTTCACGCCTCAAATGCTTGAAGTTGTGTCTATCTGATATCAGGCATTCCGTTAGGAACAGACGTCTCCTCCACAGGTCGGATCACCTGTCCAGACTCTGTCTGAGGTTACCTGTGGGTTTTTCTTTGTTTCCCGAACAATTCTTCTGGCAGTTGTGGCAGAAATCTTTCTTGGTCTACCTGACCTTGGCTTGGTATTAAGAGATCCCCAAATTTTCCACTTCTTAATAAGTGATTGAACAGTACTGACTGGCATTTTCAAGGCTTTGGATATCTTTTTATATCCTTTTCCATCTTTATAAAGTTCCATTACCTTTTACGCAGGTCTTTTGACAGTTCTTTTCTGCTCCCCATGGCTCAGTATCTAGCCTGCTCAGTGCATCCACGTGAGAGCTAACAAACTCATTGACTATTTATACACAGACACTAATTGCAATTTAAAAAGCCACAAGTGTGGGAAATTAAACTTTATTTGCCATTTAAACCTGTGTGTGTCACCTTGTGTGTCTGTAACAAGGCCAAACATTCAAGGGTATGTAAACTTTTGATCAGGGCCATTTGGGTGATTTCTGTTATCATTATGATTTAAAAAGGAGCCAAACAACTATGTGATAATAAATGGCTTCATATGATCACTATCCTTAAATAAAAGACAGTTTTTTTTGCATGATCAGTCATATTTTCAAAATCAATGCCAAAATTTCACAATTTCTGCCAGGGTATGCAAACTTTTGAGCACAACTGTGTGTGTGTATATATATATATATATATATATATATATATATATATATATATATATATATATGTATGTATGTATGTATGTATGTAATTACACTATTTTTTCTGTTAGTCAGACAATGTATTAATGCTTCGTTTGCAGCTCAGTGGGCAGAGGTAGTCGGGTTTGACACACAGTCCTCTTTTTATTGAATTGAATTGTTTTGAGTCATGAATTAAGATTCGATTTAAATCTAATTGTAACACCAAAACTGAATCATGAGATTGCCCCAAATTCCCACCCCTACATGGCAGTACCACCATGTCCAAATAATATTTTCCCCATGCAATCCTAATCTGAATCTTTTAATAAATGTATACTAATACAGTCCATACTACAGATAAATTGAGAATTATATAGAAGGTAACTACTGCCGTTATTTACATTATTGTTTATATTTTAGATACACATTATTATAAATCTTTAAAACCTTAGAAGCATTATTGTAAAGACCCACAGTAACCATTTCTTTGCTTCCATTTGATGTTTATTTTAAATGGTAGGTTCAGTTGTCATGATTGTTGAATTTCAACTGTCAAAATAAAAGATTAAAAGCATGTATTGTTGTTGCACTTTTAAAAAAAATATGTTTTTAAGAAAAATAGAAAATTTCTAAATAAGATTAAAAATACAGTAAAGTGACTGTTAATTTAAATAATTGTTCTTTATTTTACTTTTTAAAATGTGTACTTTGAGAGGCGCATGTTGTAGATTGATTGAATAATTCTATGAAACAACATAATTCTGCTGTTATTTAAAAGATAGCAACCTTCAAACTGTGGGCTTTAATTGTATTTATGCAGTATTTCCTTGATTTGATTACATTTTAGAGATGTTTTCTAACAATAAAAATGTGTAATTCTACTAAAATTTGGCCATAAACTTATAAAGAAAGGGAAAAGCTGTAATTTTACGTAATTCATTGTTGAATTATGTATAGTATTTTACTGTAATTTTATGGTAACTGTTTGGCAACTTTTGCTGCTGGACATTTTACCGTTTTTTTTTTACAGTGTAATTTTCATCAGTTGCCTCCCAACAATATGTTCTACCTCATACAATATAGATTTAAAAATTTTCTGAAATGGCACAGCTAAACCCCCACTACAGTGATTCTTATGGCTTAAAACAACCTCTCCACCCCATTCCATCATCCATTAATTTTCATTATAAACATTGCTATGTGTTTCCTGAACCAACATCAATTGCCTTTTGTTTTATTAATTCATAAAGCATTGTTCTCCTCTTACTATCTCGTGCTCCATTTAAGTTGAGTGCCCAAGGTTATCCCACTCATAAAAAGGTAAAATGAGCACACCAAACACAAATACTATACAAAATAAATAAAGAGTTCAGACTGCTTCAAATTCATCATTCAGCAAATGTAATTTCAACTTCCGAACAACTTCCCAGAAGTGCATGAAGAGCTGACAAGGTTGTGGGAGGCACTTTTTAACTGCCCGGTCCCGATCTCTTGAGCTTCCCCGCCCTCACTACCCTCGATGGTGGGGCGGCCAAGGGCTATTCGTAATCCCCCAGTGGTTAAAGGCACTCGCGGTGCACCTATGCCTGCAGAGCGCCACCATCTGGCATGGGTGCCCGAAGCCCCCGTCCAAGGCCTGTAGGTTTACGCCGTCTCTGAAGGCCAAGGCCTACGGTGCCGCTGGACAAGCCGCCTCCACCCTGCACGCCATGGCTCTCCTGCAAGTCCGCCAAGGCGCTAAAGAAACTGCACGAGGGTATTTCCGCCCCGGGATTGATGCAGGAACTGTGCTTGGTGACCAACCTCGCTCTCTTGAGTGACGGAGGTCACGGCGCGGTCTCTCGGGTGGACGATGTCCACATTAGTGGTCCAGGAGCACCACCTTTGGCTCAACCTGGTCGAGATGGGCAAGGCCAACAGGACACAGTACCTTGCTGCCCCCATCTCCCAGGCTGGCCTATTCGGTGACACCGTCAAGGACTTTGCCCAGCAGTTCTCGACGGTGGAGCAGTAGATGGAGGCTATCCGGTATATCCTGCCCCGGTACGGTTCAAGATCCCACACCCCATCTGCTCGTCACCAAGGGCATCCCCCTGCGGTGACTGCACTGGTTCCACCTCAGCCCGCCCCTTCGGCCTGGCCCCGGCATGGAGCCCAACGCAGGAAGCAGATGCCACCCGTCTCGCGACCGCCAAGAACCCGTGAAAGGCTTCAAAGCGCCCTTTAGACGGGCGACCCAGGGACGACAAAACCCGCTGCTCTGGAACTGGTAAGCAGACCTCTCCATCCCCCGGTCGAAGGGTGCGATAGAACCTGTCCCTCCGGCCGAGATGAAGAAGGGGTTTTTCAGTCCCTACTTCATCGTACCAAAAAAAGGCGGTGGGTTGCGGCCAATCTTGGACCAGTGAGTACTGAACCGGGCTTTACACAGACTCCCATTCAAGATGCTGACGCAAAAATGCATTCTGGCGAGCGTCCGGCATCAAGATTGGTTCGCGGCGGTAGACCTGAAGGACGCGTACTCCCACGTCTCGATCCTTTCTCGACACAGACCCTTCCTGCGGTTTGCATTCGAGGGTCAGGCATGTCAGTACAAGGTCCTCCCTTTTGGCCTGTCCCTATCTCCTCGCGTCTTCATGAAGATCGCAGAGGCAGCCCTTACCCCGTTAAGGGAAGTGGGCATTCGCATTCTCAACTATCTCGACGACTGGCTAATCTTAGCTCACTCTCGGGACATGTTGTGCACACACAGGGACTTGGTGCTCTCACACCTCAGCCGTCTAGAGCTTCGGGTCAACGGGGAAAAGAGCAAGCTCCTCCCGGTTCGGAGCATCTCTTTTCTCGGTTTGGAGTTGGACTCAGTCTCTTTGATAGCGTGCCTCATTAACGAGCGCGCCCAGTCGGTGTTGGCCTGTTTGAAGGCATTCAAACAGAAAAAAGCAGTTGCACTGAAACTTTCAGAGGCTCCTGGGGCATATGGCATCCTCAGCAGTGGCCACCCCGCTCAGGCCACCCCGCTCAGGTTGATGCATATGAGACCATATGGCTACTCTCACATGATCCTGAGACCCCGACCGGGCTATGTGCCCAAAGTTCCCACGACCCCTTTTAGGGATCAGGTGGTCAACCTGTGAGCGCTGCCCCAGGAGGAGGCAGACCCAGCCCTATCGTTGCTGTGTCCGGTGCATGCTTAACGCATCTATTTGGATCGCACGCAGAGCTTTAGAATCTCTGAGCAGCTCTTTGTCTGCTTTGGTGCACAGCGGAAAGGAAGTGCTGTCTCCAAGCAGAGGATCGCCTACTGGTTCATTGATGCCATAGCTATGGCATTTCACGCCCAGAACATGCCGCCCCCGGTAAGGCTACGAGCCCATTCTACCAGGGATGTATCGGCCTCCTGGGCCCTGGCCAGGGGTGCCTCTCTAACAGACATTTGCAGAGCAGCAGGCTGGGCAACACTCAACACCTTTGCAAGGTTCTACAACCTCCGGGTGGAACCGGTTTCGTCCCAGGTAGTGGCACGCAATACAAGTGGATAAGCCCGGGATAGCCAGCCAGGTGTATCGCTTGCACATAGCGCCTTCCACCTCCTTTTGAGCTGAAGACGTGCACCATTAATTCCCAGAAGTGTTCACAAATTATGTTCCCTGGTTGACTTCCTCCAAGCCCTGTGGCAGTCGAGTTTTCGGAGAGACTCGCTGCCGGCCCAGTACACATGCTAACTAAGAGTCCTGTTCTGGGGTGGGTGCTCCGCATGTGGCGGTTCCCTGTAAGGCTAACTCCATGCGATATATATCTTCTGCTAAATCGTTTCCCTGTTGGCAAACTGCGTCTTCCTTGGGCAGAACCCCTCTGCCCCAGTCTCCATGTTTGTAGTAACTCCTCCCCCGTTGGGTAGGATCTACTTTGAAGACTCTCCACATGGTTGGAAAGACCATGTGACATATTCTTCCACTTAAATATCCCCCCCTCTCTTTGGGCGAGGTGTGGTCTCCGCTGTGTCTTCCCCTTGGGAGGGACACCCCCCGACTAGATCTGGCGGCCCAGTCGGATAATCCCCCTTCTTTTTTAGGGAGTGGAAAAAGAGAAGGGGAAAAGAGGCCACGACTGGGTCAGACTGTCTCTATCATTTAGGTAGTCGACTTGTCCCCAAAGGGCCGTTCGACACTCATTACTATGTTGGGGGAGGTCACATGTCAACCTGGTGTGCTGGCTATGAGGTACACAGTAGTCTGCCCACCACACACCGCCAGTTCACGTAACACAGTTCAGCCAGTTGTGGCGTTTCGTATAGGGACCCCTAGTGTCACTACATGGTTAAATGTGTAACCTCCGTTCCCTGATGGAGGGAACGAGACGTTGAGTCCCTCCTGCCACAACGCTGAACTACCCGCTGAAATGGCCAGACCTTATATCGGCTCCTCAGCATAAAACCTGAATGAGTGGTTGCATACCAGCTCCTTTTATATCCGTATGTCCGGGGGAGTAGCATGCAAATACCACTCGCCAATTTTCATTGGCCTTTTATCAAAGACCAGAGGTGTCTCAGGCTTCCAAGAGTGACCCCTAGTGTCATTACATCGACACAACATATCGTTCCCTCCATCAGGGAATGGAAGTTACACAAGTAACCATGACGATTGCGCTATTCATCCTGGATGCAGATAAGATACCACAATGTCCAACAACTTCAGCTACAGCGAGAGTACACTCCTCAACTGAACAACGTTCCACGAGGAAGACTTTAATGCTATGCCGCCATCATAAATTCTCACAACTCATGGCCTGAGATGCTGCCATGTCGACCAGTACACACTGATCGACAGCACTATTATCCAAACACCTCCAACTATTTTATTGTATACCTAACCAAAATCTTACAAGCAATAATGAAAGATAGACAAAAAGATAGAAAATTCACTCGCACTCCAACTCGCACGAAAACTCCACCCACTCTCTCCCACATCTGCTCAAAGAGAGAGAGAGAGAAAGAGAGAGAGAGAGGGCAGGCCATGGCCAATGCAACAAACAATCAGTGCTGTCAGCTTTAAACAACTATCCATCCATGCAATGGCCTGTCCAGATCAAAAATCAATATAGAAAAAATGGACTCAGCAAAAACAAATTAACTGTACCAGCCATTCAGCCACTCTTTATAAACTTGATAAAACAAGTCAAATCCTTTGAGAAAACAGCAAACACACACATAGAGACAAAGTCAGCACCTCACGCCCAGTTATATGCACTCTTACACATTCACAAATACAAAGATCTGCCACAATTCTTCTACACTGAAAAAAATAAATAATAATAATAATAATATATATATATATATATATATATATATATATATATATATATATATATATATATATTGGAAGTCTTCTAAAGCCATACTATAATTTTGACCAAAATTTAAACCATTATTTGCTGAAAATCGGAACTGATCATATTGTGCAAAGTTTCAGTATGCGTAAGTGTAAATGAGATTTGAAAGCAACAGCGGAGGGGAATATATTCAGGGGATAACGACCTAAATTTTGACGAATTCTTCAGCCAAAGCTATTAAATGGCTTCAGAAGACTTGGAGTATAGCAAGAAAGTGGCATGGACTGTGTTGGGCCTCATGTATTCAGATAGAAGACAAAGGCAGACCTAACACAGTCGTAAAACCTAACTGAGGCCCACATACAAAGTCATAAATCTTACTGATAAAAACCACGGCAAAATCAAACAAAGGGAGTCCAAAACCGACTACAAATCCCATGAAGCCTTGCTCACTAAAGGATCGAACTCTCAACTCCTATTGGATGAGGCACACAACAGAACGGCCCTCAACCATGACATCATCGGGAGTAGAAATAACTCTGAGATGCTTCCGGGATTTGCTTCCAGCAACTTTGCCTGCCGTGCGTAGACGCAGCTCATCACTGCTCTCAGATGCAGCCTGGACGGTTTACGAGCCGTCCACCGCGTCTCTAAGTGATAAACTAACAGCTGCTTTCTCTCCCATGATCGCGAAATCGGCTTTGGGGCCGTCACTTAATTCTCTCTCTCTCGTACTAACCACACACACACACGCAACCCCTCACAAACATTCTCGCACACATTTTTGGCTAGTAGATAACTTCGTGATAAAGCTCAGCTTTGTCCCTAAGCTATCGTACAAGCGGATACATGCGGTAAACTGGCAGATGCCATTGACCAGTTTCTCTCCTCCCACATTCGCAGCCATATTCTCTGGCCGGAAATCTCACGTGACGTCACGTCCGCCATTTTGTGCATGTCCCTCCTTACACACACACACACACACACACACACACACACACACACACACACCTTCCTCATCTGTTATAGGATTATTTTGGTTACCATATCTAATCATATCACTGTTTAGTTTGTAGTTGTAAGTCGGAAGTTTATTGACTGCGTTGTATTGATTATTAATTGATATTTCTGCATAAATAAACTTTGTTATATTTCAAAGAGAAGTGTTTTGGTTTGTTTGCATACACCTGTGTCAAATGCTGATGGGATGTCAGTGCTCGGATTCAAACCTTCATTGTTTTTTTTTTTCAAAAACCGATGTCGATTTTCCTTAGAGAACAATCTAATATTGAGACTGTTATACTATCTGGTTATTAGTCCCTGATTCCAGGGTGGTGCCCCAGCGATATTAATCCTAATTAATATTCTATTGATTTTTGATAATTGATAATTATCTTTGATGATTGTTGAATTTGAAGGATCAATATGCTAGTGTTAATTTTAATTAATGTTTCATCGATGTTAATAATTAGTGATTATCCTCGATAATTGTTGATTTAAAGGATTAAAAAAAGCTAACATTGATTCTCATCAATGTTCTATTGATATTAATTTTTAATAATTATCTTTGATAAATATTAATTATTGCTAATAACCAAACCCGCTCCTAAACGTAGGGCACTACATTTACTAGAGCCCCATATGAGGTTTTAATGAGTTAGATTCTATTATTTAACTTAAATATTAATTAATAACTAAAGAAATAATCATTAATTATTTCTGATAGTAACACTGACCTAAACAACCAGTAAATCCCTACAACTGCTTCTCGCACCTTATGTTTTAGAATTCAAAACTGGGTCTTGTGTAAACGCCCCCTAAGTAGCCTATCCAATTGGGGTCAGGTGATACCCAAGCAAGCCAAATTATGCGAACCTTCCTTAAAACTGATTAATTAGTCAGTTTGAAAAAAAAAACAAATATGAAGTTTTGCACATCCCTACTTTTATGTTGATTTTTGGTTCTTTTTGGAGATTGTCAGACTCTGATCACTGTACATGCTTTCACTGAATAGAAAAGAACAGCTTGGACATTCTGCAAAACATCTCCTTATGTGTTCTATGAAGGAAAGAAAAGCTAACGTGTTTGGAAAGAGAAGATTTTCCCTGTAGCTTTTAGGCAGTATGTAATGTAAGTGGCCAATTAAAGTACCTTTGTCTGCCATGAGTAAGACTATTTAGCACTGTGCTTTATTTCAGAGGTGTTGTTTTGTTATTTTCTGTTTTAAAAATGTTTAATTTGTGTGCTTGCTTCTCTATTTAAGTCATTCATATGCCACCAGCTACTTCCCTGGCAGACATGAGGAGGCATTAGAAAAAAAAAACGAAAAAAAAAAAAAAAACACTAGCTCCAAGTTCTAGAAGCTGCATGGAAGAAAGCCGATAATATTGCTACTTGTGGAAAAACTAAACTAGACTAGAAGTCAAGTTTGATACTTCCCATTCCAACTAAATTATTTAGAGGCAATTTAAACCCTCAGCTTGATATCTGTTCCATTGTGCTTGTTGTGCAAAAGCCGGTTATGCCCCGATGGTTTTGAATAATCAACATCAAGACATTTTACACAACATTATCTCTGCCTTAGCAGATCTCGCGCTGTGTTGTTTGTTCACTTTCGCACTGCGATTTTAACAGCAAGAGTGCAATGCATTTGTTGGGATGCAGAAATGTGGCTCTTTGATGAAATCATACCTTTGTGATATATCACAGGGGCTGTTATAAACTGCCTATAAGTTGTGTCTCATGGGACAAAGTTAAAAATAACTTTTTATAAGGCTGTCAACATAAACATTTTAGCATATGTGATTAAATATTTCTAAAAATGTAGCATTTTATGCCAATAATAATAATAATAATAATAATAATAATAATTTTGTGATTGGGGGGGTGGGGGTGTAAATATCACACTGTATGTGATATATACAGTATATATTATTATTATTATTATTATTATTATTATTATTATTATTTTAATGCATGAATTTGCTGAGGCATGAACAAATCTTCCATGCATCCACTGGGACCCTACAGCATGCGTGAAAGAGCCATTTAGGTGTTATTTATTTATATATTTATTTTACAGCTTAAAAGATACAGTGGGATTGGCACATCACATTTCTTAGTTGGATTTGTTTTTAGAGTTCTTTGCAGAGGGTTTGCTGGAGGCTTCTAGTATTTTCTACAACTGAGAACAAGAGAACATTCATTATTGATGTTAAAAACAACAACAACAACAACAACAACAACAACTTTGCTCAAATATCCTTATTAAAGCAACACTTTTCCATATTTCCCACAACAAAAGAGAGTCGGAGAAAGAGACAGAGAGAAAGTGTAAAAATAAATAAATAAATAAATAAATAAATAAATAAAAGATGTCTTGTTTAATTAAAAGGTGATATCTTGCAGATGAAAAGATAATACATTTGAGTGTTTATTTAGTGAGTTATTAACTGATTATTATGAACAGGTAGTGCCTTAAATCTTGCATTATGACTGAATGTATACTGTATGAAATGTGCTGAAAGATAGTAGATAATTCATTAGTTTTAAAGATTTTTTTTTTAGATGTGAACAGATATGTACAGGTTGCACATCACTGAAATCAATGATAGCACTCATTATGTTTGTAGTTAAGTTTTTTCATTTTTTTTTTTTCATATACTGAGCCATTTCGTTCTTCCAGTTTCAAAATGGAAGTTGAAGCAATGTCACAAATATTAGGTAAATGCGTAAACTCTGAGTTATTATTGATAGGACAGCATGTATTTACGTCACTAGATTCTGAGAGTTTTACCACATTATTCATGAGAAGGAAAGCTTCCATCCAATCACAGCGCTGCCTCATGCATGTGCTGGCATTACAGCCACAGGGAAGAATTCAAACTCATAGACGTAACGAATGAGACTTCAACAACTCTCTGTGAACAGACATGAGAGCAGACTTTTACACTAAACACCATTTAATCTTTCCACAAAACACACTACAGTCCATCAACAGACCAATGAGAGCATTTCTTAGCTGCAGTTGTGCTCCCAAACACGCTGTTTGTGAGGGAGGACTGTTACGAGCGCTGATTCCATCGCTTCTTCTCTGTGTGTCGAATAATGAACATAATAGGATTTAAATCACACATCAGAATGGACAGTCCACAGTTCATAACTGCACAGAAGTGAGCATGTTTATTGGCCGATTGCGTCCTCTCATCGTGTGTCTGATCATAAACAGGATAACATGACGGCTTGTTCAAAAACTGAAGACAATAGCCCCTTACACGTGCAACAGATAAATTACATTATGGAATACATGTAACGGGATTGCGTATTTAAAATACAAAATATAAGTAACTGTATTCCACTACAGTTACAATTTAAATCATTGTTAATTAGAATACAGTTACATTCAAAAAGTATTTTGATTACTGAAGAGATTACTTTGCATTTTATTGTCATTTGTTTCATTTAATATTTAGTCCTTTCGGATGGAAAACATTTATCCTACAATACTATTTCTAGCCATTTTTCATGCACATGTTACCAGGCACGATCATATTTTTTATCAAGAAAATTCACATTGGATCATAATTTCTTTTTTTCTAGTAAGACCTTTGATATTAGGGCAAAAATCATATTCTTGATAATAATTCTTGTATTGTTTTCCTGTAAAAATATCTAAAAATCCTTAAAAAAAGATCTTGTTTGAGAAACAACACTGCATAAGATATTTAGGTTTTTCAGAGAATGCATTTTTAACATGTGTATTTTGTCTTACTGTACTGGCAGAGTTTTTATAGTCAAAACAAGTGAAAAAATCTACCAGTGCTGAAGAAGTAATCCAAAGTATTTACAATACGTTACTGACCTTGAGTAATCTAGTGGAATACGTTACAAATTACATTTTACAGCATGTATTCTGTAATCTGTAGTGGAATACATTTCAAAAGTAACCCTCCCAATCCTGTCTATAACTTTACTCAGACAAGGTTAGTAAGGGATTGTATCGATTGTAGAGCGATTTTAAAGTCATATTAAAGCATGTTATGCTTTAGAATTGTGGCAATACTTTTAAACACTGTGTGTAAATGCACTATTGCACTATTCATTTTTTCATTTTGTGTCTTGGACCCATTTATTTTCATTGAATGTGCCTTACTACACATGATTTGTTTCTTTAGAAAAAGAGGGATGAGTTGAAATAATTTTCTATGGCAATTAACATTATGCCACAAATGCTGTGTAAAGAGTTTAACTTGTATTAAACCTGAAACACTCCTTGTAAGAATAAATATCTATGAATTATTGTAAAGCCATAAAGTAGTGCTTGCTTTGATGGTAATGTCTGCTCTGAATTCTCACTTTATTCTCAAAAGTTTTAACAAAATATCCAATTTTTTTTTGTAGATTTGCAAATTGTTCTATCGTTTTCACTCTTTTGTCCCATGATTAATATACAGCCCAAAACTCTTTTGTTTTCATCTCCACTCATAACGTGAGGTTGAGGTTTAGCCATCTCTGTAGTGTGTGTGTTTTTGGAAGTAGCTCTTGACCCCCTTCCATTTTCCCTCTTTCCACACAGATATTTAAATTTTTTCCCACCAATATCGAGAGTCGTTTCTCAGTCTGAGGTGTGAAAAATTGGGGTTCTACTTGGTGGGTTTCGTGACCCTTTAAGAGATATGCATATGACAACACACTCTCAAGGCGAAATCGTCAGGATTCGTACGACTTTCCTAAATTTGGCTAATTCGTATGATATCGTGCGACTGCACTCGTTTGAATTCCTATGACTTTCACTACAGACAATGACATCGCTGGACATCGTTTCCATCTAATACACAACAATTACTTGCTTCTGTCACACACAACAGCTTCCTATCATACGAAATAGCCAACTCGTAAATAATGTACAAATTTTCATGAGATCGGTTTGCATGCCTCTTTAAATGAAAGAACATTACAGACAGCGGTGCGGTCTCGTGCATATGTAGCCTACTAATTCACACTTTTGAACTGAAACTGAAACAGAAACCTGTCAAAGAGCAACACAGGTCATTTCCCACTTTGAAGTTTTTGTGAGCCCCTTACAGCAATAATGACAAAACAGACAGGTACAAGGAAAAATAGTACAGGTAAAAATTCATAAATTTTAATTGTTTTTCAAATGTCTCCACTGACTGTTTATGAGATATGATACATTAATAACAATTTGATGCTTCTGGACATAAAAATGTGCCATTTCTATTCAGTGCATAATTTTTGATCAGTTTTAAAGGGATTACAAAAATTAATAGTTATCCAGTGGGGGGGGCCTGGGTAGCTCAGCGAGTATTGATGCTGACTACCACCCCTGGAGTCGCGAGTTTGAATCCAGGGTGTGCTGAGTGACTCCAGCCAGGTCTCCTAAGCAACCAAATTGGCCCGGTTGCTAGGGACGGTAGAGTCACATGGGGTAACCTCCTGGTGGTCGCTATAATGTGGTTCTCGCTCTCGGTGGGGCGTGTGGTGAGTTGTGTGTGGATGCTGTGGAAAATAGCATTGGCCTCCAAACATGCTACGTCTCCACGGTAACGCGCTCAACAAGCCACGTGATAAGATGCATGGATTGATGTTCTCAGACACGGAGGCAAATGACCAAAAACTTCTATCTTTAATGGTTAAACATTATATCACACTGGACACATTCATCAGTAGTGATGAGAAACTTGTAAAATATATTGTAAAAATATATTTATAAATTAAATACAGAGGGACGAATAAAAGTAGTCAATGGGACTATTTAATTTTTATCAAAACTCAACAAGAATGAGATTTAAGTGAAACACCATGTTACAGTATAAAATTACTGTATATTTTACTTGAATGCTGATTTAAACAGAACAGAATGAAAGAGTTATAAATGATGGTTTAAAACATATTTAACATATAATTTCCATGAACTTCAAAAGATTTGAAACATGTCTACATCTGTGAAGAGTTACATGCATTAAAGTGTTTCTTTTTTATCATGTACATTTCAGCATCTATCCAAAAATAATGTATATGCTAAAACCAAAACGTAATAAAATATATGAAATTGAATCATTCTAATGTGACCACGTTGGTGTAACCAAATTCATTTAAGCTAAAACTTTGTGAACTGCTCTTTTTGTTTGTGAATAAAGCATGGAAATGTCTGTGAACTGTTGAAGGACTTCATTTTATGTAAAGGAAAGGGCAGTTCTTTTTTAAAAGGTTATTTCACGCCTGTGAGGACAGGTATGAGTGAAACATTTTTCAGTGACATGAATCTCATCTTGTTTTTAGTCTCAGTAGATAAAGGCATATCTAATGGTTAATATTGTGAGACATTTAGTATTTTTGAGCTCACAAAATGAATATTGTTATTAGGACTGTCAATTTAACATTAATTAATTATAGAAAACAAATCATGTCATCTGTCCTGCGTGTAAATACAAACCATAATAAAAGTACTTATTTTCCTACCATTGGAGCAATTCAAGCTTGAAATACAAGTAACTTTGTGTTTTTACAAGTCGCATAAGCAGGGGGCAGTCAGCAACTCAACAAACCTCACAAGCAGCACAGCAGCAGAATAAGAGCCAGTCATACAGTAGGCTTTCTTGACAGCTGGAAGAAGCAAAACAGAATGCAGGGATCTCGAGACATGCTTCAAAAGCATGCATCTTAAAAAGCATGGAACATAAGAATGCACTATTTGAATGTATTATTTCTATTAAAATATCTTTATTTCGGGGCTTTTTTCAGCAAATTCATATGCAATTAATTGTGATTAATTCATCGGCATGTCATATAATGAATTCTATTAAACACTTAATCGGTTGACAGCCCTAATTATTATAAATATGGCTGTCAGCCAGACCCCCACAATTTTCACTCCAATGAAGTTCACTCCTATTGAGCAAAGCAAAGTTATAATCCAATCTTTCAACTCTTGTAATGACCATGTAAAGCCTGTAAACTTAGTAACTTTTGCAAAACATTTTCAAGGATGCCAGAAAGGGACATGATATAACTATACAAATTATGTTTACATGGAGCAAACTACACCCACAGGAATTACATTGCCAATGTGAAATTAAAAGTTTACCCACCTAGAACAAAAGGCCCACTGTTAAAACAGCATTTGAGACAACCCTAAATTCAGATAACACACATTTTTGAACGAAAGAATAAATATAAGTGACTTAACAAAAAATAAGCTGCGCATTTCTGCTTTAAACAGTCTGGACATGCATTTTCTTGCAACCGATGCCACACTGACACGATATTAGCTCTTTATTGCATTTACTCTGAGATGTGACAATGTCCAAACCGACAAGCCATTAAAAATGGCCAATGACAGCACGCAGGCAATGAAGATAAATTTGAAAATAACAGAAAGCACTTTGTGAGAGGAGAGTCATCATTAGAACCTAAAATGCCAAACTTTTGGAGCTATTTGTGCCATATTAACACTCCATTTGCTTCAATAGAGCTGCCAGGCGCAATTTTCTGGAAGACATTAAGATTGTCAATGGACACTTTCTCTTTAGAAGACACATAGAGTCGCCTCAAGTGCCCTTCTTTAGAGGCACACCAAAAAATGCAGATATTCGTGCACACACACACACACACACACACACACATGTTGGTGCAGCTATCATTGTGAGGACTCTCCATAGACATAATTATTTTTTATATGTATGAACTATAGATTCTGTCCCCTAACCCTAACCCTAACCCTAACCCTAACCCTACCCCTAAACCTAACCCTCACAAAAAACTTTCTGCATTTTTACATTTTCAATAAATCATCGTTTAATATGTTTTTTAAGCGATTTGAATTATGGGGACACTAGAAATGTCCTCATAAACCACATTTATAGCATAATACCCTTTGTAATTACCAGTTTGTAACCTAAAAAAAATGTCTTCGTAAACCACTTAAAGCTGCCCACACACATACACATACACACACACACACACACACACACACAAACACACACACACGTTAATAGGGCTGGGCAATATATAAATATTCACAAAATATTTGAGATAATTTTGCAGGCAATATAAAAGCTATTTTATAATTAAACTGTATGCAAATGACATTTTATGGTTCACCCCATAAAAAAATAAATAAAATAAAATAAAAAAAAATAGAAATACAATTATTATTTACTTATGTATTTAACTACTTAAAGACACAATTTACAATCATATATATATATATATTTTTTTTTTATCAAACTACACAATGATGACTCTTACGACAATACAGTTATTACAGCTTGATTTTCTGTTAAAGCTTGATTTTCTGTAAAGCTGCTTTGAAATGGTGTGTGTTATGAAAAGCGCTACACAAATAAAAATGACTTGACTTGAACCGAAAATGAATCTGTCATTATTTACTAACCTTAATGTTGCTTTAACCCATAATTTGTACTCCCGTAGAACATAAAAGTAGAAATTTAAAGAACTTCACAAAGCTTTTTGCCATTTAATGAAGACTTTCAAGCTCTAAAAGGACAAAGCACAATTTTCATAGAAGTTTCTGCATGGTATTTTTCAAATTTCTAAATGTTTTGGAAAATGTATAAGTACAAAGGGCTGTTTAATACACTGCTCTCTGGAATACTTGATTCTGATCAATTACTGGTCAATTGCACGTTACATATTTCAGAAAAATGACCCTTGTCAATAGCGACATGGAATAACTGACCATTTATCCAGGAAAATTGTGTTAGCTGTGCTCATGTTCTGTATCTCTCTGTGGCCTCTATAAACTAATAAAATCCTTTAAACTCAAATCAATGTTTCATGTCCTATTGCAAACCCTTTCGACATATAATCACACACGGGATATTAATTATAGAGCTGTGCTGTAAATACATTTTCCCTTGTTAAAATGCAAATTCTCGAGATCTTGAGAAAATGGAATTACTACTAGTGAAAATGCTCATTTGTTTATCAGTTATTACTGTACTGTAGGTTTGCACTCGTAAAAAATAGAATTTCAACTAGTAAAAAACTAAATGTGTAACTGCATTTTCACTGGTATTATTCACTTCTGCTCAAAACACAATTACAGATATCTATAATACATTTCTTACAAGTTGAAATTCCAATTCACATATCAGCAATGTACATACTTACTAGTAAAAATGATACAATTTGATATCAATAATTACATTGTTACCAGTGCAAATGTCCATTCCTGATATTAACAATTAATGAGTAAAGTATTCCAAATATCTGGAAATGGATTTCATCATAAAAACTATTTATTTATTTATTTATTTATTTATTTTGCTAGTTATTACAGATATCTGAAAATAACATTCCCACTTTTCTCCTGTTTTGTATAGTACAGTAAATACATAGTGAGTCAAGATGTTAAATTAGTAGTGAAAAGGCATCCAGTAAAGCAAAACCCAGAGTGTTTACACTTTTTGGGATAACCAGTCTACCAATGGCTTACTTATAGTCTCTGTAAATTAAGCTGGAATACAAGAAATAATTTTAACACTGAAGAAATTACACACTTCACTTTTAAGATAAATAGTATAAATAAATAAATAAATGAACAAATAAATATAATAATAATAATAATAATAATAATAACAATAACAACAATAATAATAATAATCTACAGTAAATCGAGTTTAAAGATCTGCACTATCACCCTGGAGTGCATCTAGAAGTGTGAGGTTCAGCATTATAGATTTAGAATATTAGTCTGGTTTAACACTGATTTTAATGAGTGTTTACAGATAAATCCTCACGAGTAAGCTTTATAATCTTCTGCAATTTTAGTGTATTTTATTTTATTTATTTATTTATTTTTAGCTTGATAATCTTTATATCTTCTTTATTCCACATATTAACTCAGATTTACCCGCAGGGGTGAGGTGCAAATACTTCAGCTGGCAATGTGTGAACCTCAGTAGAGCAATTACTATATTTTCAGCTTGAGAGAGCTGTAGGATTCAGCAATGATCCAAACATTGGCTCCTAAAAGTAAAGCATACTTGTCTGAGTTTCCCCAAAGTATTAGACTGTCTTAAAACAATGTGAGCTCAACAACAGCCTTTGCCTTCCAGCCATAGAGTGATAACCAAAGGTGCTGGTAGTATAAGATCATTCTACAATTATTTGACTGCTCTTTTCATTTCAAATGCTGAGGGCAAGCGAAAACCACAATACCTCGTTCATTGGTTTCGGTGGTTGTTTGACTCTTGAAGGGATATTTCATCCAAAAATGAAAATTCTGTCCTCATTTACTCACACACACTTTACTTAATTTAATTTGTCAAAGTGTTTACAAGCAATTTAATTGTTGCATCTAATTAATTCAGTTTCATTAAACCAACATAATGTAATTGGATTAGGTTAAATCAATGTAACATATTGAATTTTAAGTTGGTCTAACTAATTTTTTTTATGTTGAACCAACTTAATTGTGTTAATTTACTAAGGTTTATTTAACTAATTGTCTTATGTTGGTCCAAATAATAAAAAAAAATTAAAAAAAATTGTTAGCATATGCTAGGGAAGCAATTGTAAGAACAGTGAGACTGTTGTACTGTTAGTTTAATTGCAACTGCTTAAATAGTTAAGCAACATTCAAATCAAACATCATTTGAAAGTCCATCCTCAACCAAAGCACAGGCACCAGTCTTTACCACAATGGTAACCCCTCAAACTCCAGCCAAACAAACACTACTTTTAAAAAATGACCAAACAGGACAGTAAACATGAACAAAACTCCTCATGTTCTTATCTTGCTCAAAAGTGTACAAAATAACACTTAGCTTCAACATTTATTCACACCATCCAGTCCCCTGCAAAGCATTCTGGGGGATGGAAATCCCCTGGCCAGTTTCATCAATGCTATTTTACAATATTAATGTAGACCTTAAATGGATTAAGTAAACTTACATTTTACAAATGTAATAGAATTTAACGTAATGAATTTAAGACAAAATGTTCTAGAATTGTGTTGCTTTAGTTAATTTTAATTAAGTAAAGTGAACAACCTTTTTTTTGTAATTTAGGCAGAATGTAGAGACTGAAGGTTACTGAGGCTAACATGCTGCCAAACATCTCCTTTCGTGTGCCACTGAAGAAAGACAGTCATACACATATGTAACAATATGATAAATTATGACATAAATGTTAATTTTTGGGTGAAATGGGGCCTGGGTAGCTCAGTAGTAAAATACACTGGCTACCACTCCTGGAGTTCGCTAGTTCAAATCCCAGGGCATGCTGAGTGACTCCAGCCAGGTCTCCTAAGCAACCAAATTGGCCCGGTTGCTAGGGAGGGTAGAGTCACATGGGGTAATCTCCTCGTGGTCGCTATAATATGGTTTGTTCTCGGTGGGGCGCATGGTGAATTGAGCGTGGTTGCTGCGGTGGATGGCGTGAAGCCTCCACACGCACTATGTCTCCGTGGCAACATGCTCAACAAGCCACGTGATAAGATGCGCAGGTTGACTGTCTCAGACGCAGAGGCAACTGGGATTCATCCTCCGCCACCTGGACTGAGGCGAATCACTATGCAACCACGAGGACTTAGAGCGCATTGGGAATTGGGCATTCCAAATTGGGAGAAAAAGGGGAAAAATCCCCCCCCCCAAAAAAAAACTTTTTTGGGTGAAATATCCCCAAGTACTGTGAGGGCATAATGTTTAAAAATGGATTGCTGTTGTTACAATCATACTTGTGGTTGGTGATCAGTAGAAATTATTTTGATTACTAATTACAGCTTGTAGAGTCAGCTAGTGTTTATACTTGATTTTGGCAAATTAGCAGCACAGTCATTTGTTTAATGGAAAACAAATAACACTAATCCCTTTCAAGATGCAATTTTGATTATAGCTTTTTATCATACATATACATCATATATATATATATATACAGATATATACAGATATGTAATGACATCAGACATAACTTGCTAATTTTACATCAAAACATCAATGTATTGACTACCCCTTATAATGCAGTTATGATGTGCTTGCTTCAGCAATTGTGTTTTTCATGTCACATTTGCTTTTTATGACACGGTTGTTTAGTTTTAAATTTTAGGGAGACACATTTTGTTGTTTTAAAATAAATAGAGTGTTAACTTTAAAAAACCTAATCTGTTTAGGAAAAAAAATATAACTCACTTTTTGTGCCACACGGTGGACATTTCACCTCGAAGTTGCCATGGAACATCCAATGAACCACATAATGCCATTTTGCAAAGAATGTTGCAGCAGTAACACAGTTTTCTTGAAATCAGGCTAATTAAACAACAATACCCTTTCATAACAACTTTTTTTTCCTCAACTTGACTGGTCTGGGACAAACACACTCTGTATTTGTGCAATACTTCATGTTTCTTTGCTGTTTTCACATAATATATATGTGTGTGTGTGTGTGTGTGTGTGTGTGTGTGTGTGTGTGTGTATGTGTATGTGTATGTAAAGCAGTCATGCCCACTGATAGCTGTCCAAATATATCTACAGTAGTATAAACAGTACAACTAAATCGCCTAGCCCTATAGCGTAGACTGCCCAAAAAACCTAAAGACCATTTCAAGCATGTAAACAATAACAAGGAATTTGAACACAAGTTTTCCAGCAGCACTTCCTGTATCATTAACAGATCCTTTAAATAGGGCTCTGGGTTAACATATTTTCCTCAAATAATGTCAAACATTTACCGGAAGTGACTTATCCAGACATGTTGATGATACTGATTGTCTACGCGAGAGAGGCGATGAAATTGTATTGTAGTTTAGATGCTCACAATTATTTGCTCAGTGGAGAGCTTGGGAATGATCGCTCCTGTTATAACAAAGTCTTTTTAGGCAAGTCAGGTCTCTCGGCCTTGCTCTCGGGCAGATATTTTCTATGTAATTAAGCAGCATACAAGTGCAGCGCCTATCTACTTGAATGGGGAAAAGACCAAAATCCCCAAAACAGTTGACCAAGGTTAGTATTTCAAATCAGCAGTGAAAGATGACAATACTGGTGTTGTAAACTGTGCTTCTTTACCTCAGATTACGACAAAAAAAGAAAAAAAAAAAAAGAAAATTTCCCCAGCTTGTATAGCTCATGTGCATGCGCGTTCTTGAGTTGATTGACAGATGATGTCTGTATCTAGGTGATTGGCTCATTTACCTGTAAGACGGGACTTGCTTTCTACACTGTTGGGTGTTCCAATTTCATCCATTCATTTCAATTGAAGTGACCCATCTCTACAAATGTAAATAGTTTTTGGTTATAATCAATAAAGCCGTTCAATGAAGCTGTCTGTCTGCGTGACCAGCGGACAAGGTAAGAATTTCTTTTTTAATAATTAAAATACTTTTCTTGTCTCTTTCTTCTGGATAAAAGCATCTGCTAAATGACCAAATGTAAAATTAAATGACATGCAGAGCTTAGTAATCGTGTTAAAGTCACTATGAATGAAGTTGTTTTGAATGAGGGAGCGTTCTATTCAGAAGTAATCATCCTTATGCACTTCGAAGACTTTACTATTCACTGTGAGAGGTTTGATGTGGGGATCAAAATAAGGGTCACTCAGAACTCACTTTAATTTTTTTTTTTTTTTTTTGGAATTCTGTTTGAAGCGATCTTACAGCATGACTATCATGATTGTTCTCCCTTCAAAGTGCCCTTTGGAGAGTGATTTATCCTATTTGTAATGCAGAACCAGGAAATGTTCAAGGGCAAAAATATGTCACTCCCTTAAACTGTCTTGAAATGGTCTATAGAATCATGAATCTATAAACTCTACATAAGCTTTTCAACAACCCAGATTTAGGGGTTTAATACTAACAGCTCTTTTAATCTGAGATCCGATAAAAAATGTCAGCAAAGTAACAACACCTGGAAAAAATCTATAGCGTTTTTGATAAGTCATTTAAATTCTAAATGTGTGTTTACGGCAACACTTCAATACACTTTAAGTCAGTTGCAGAGTGAACTTTTTTGCACATTATTTACTTCGACCTGCAGACCGCCTGCGCATGCATTTATTTTCCAGTGTGTAAGCACATAGCGGAGAGTAATGGCTGTTAAGTGTGGCTCTCTGGTGGACTATCAGTATGAAGTGCCGGTTCATTCTCAATGCAGGTGTCCGCACAGAGACATTATGTATCGGTCCATGACTCAGCTTCAGTCCAACAGCAGTATACAGTTAGCTCTAATACAAAATAAATGGCATCCAAATGATGCCAGCTCAGATAATTCTGCTATATGCATACTGAAATGTTTTAACACAACATCTTTAGAAACAATATATATAAACTCAGCAAAAAAAGAAATGTCCCTTTTTCAGGACACTGTATTTTAAAGATCACTTTGTAAAAATCCAAATAACTTTACAGATCTTTATTGAAAGGGTTTAAACAATGTTTTCCATGATTGTTCAATGAACCATAAACAATTAATGAACATGCACCTGTGGAACGGTCGTTAAGACACTATCAGCTTACAGATGGTAGGCAATTAAGGTCACAGTTATAAAAACTTAGGACACTAAAGAGACCTTTCTACTGACTCTGAAAAACACCAAAAGAAAGATGCCCAGGGTCCCTGCTCATCTGCGTTGTATTAAGCAGTAGTGTAGTCTAGGGTATACGCAGGAATACGCCGTATGCCCACCTAACTTTCAAAGGATTTTGTGTATAGCCACCTAAAATGAGTGATGATACGTATGGCCGCCAGTGAGGAGGCTTTTGACCCATAACTTTTAATTATGCTGAGGTGATGCCGCAGCAACGTTGAGTGGATTGTGATTATTATAAAACATTTGTACAGAGATTCTATATAACCACGAATGGAGCAGCGGGACGTGGGAGGGTTGTGTCTAGAAGGGATCCCCTCTTTCGTCAATCTCGCGAGATTCTATAATTCTACAGATTATACACGCCCTCTGAAGTCGCACAGCAATGATGAAGACTACTTTCAATTGTTTTAAATTGTCTGTTTTGATAAATAGTCATTCTTGATGATCAATTCAAGCTCTAAAATAAATATTTCACATAATACATTTTATAACTTCATCTCTATGTGTGCTACTGTCAGTCATGAGATATTGTAAGTCAGTGGAGAAGTACATCAATCAGCGCCTGTAGTAAGAGTCTGACTGGGTGGTTTAGTGGTAACTAATTCACCCCATGCATAAGAGGCTTAGGGTTCTAATCTGCCCATATGTAACTTTATATTTTAATTAACAAAGGTTACATCCGCACCTCAGTGGATCTTGAGTGGGGACACATTTGTTTGTATTTTTCTATGGTATTCGACTGAAAAAGAGCGCAAGCTGCAGAACTCACAGCAACGAGGAGCGCTCGCTGCCCATTCGTGGTTACACATACTTAGACTATACATAACAGACTATGCATGTGCGAGAAGTTGACCAAAGAGGGATCCCTTCTAGACACGACCACGCGTGAGCGCTGAACTGAAGATTGAGCTACCAATCAGAACATTCACATCAACTCACCCCTTAGCAAATCACACCTACTGTATATTTTCAGGTCACGTGTGGATATACAGTACGAATTACCTGTGGAAAGACCAAAATGTCATTCTAAATGACCAAGACAGACACCATGCCAGCAAGAAACTGTCTTAACCTTAAATATATTTCGTAAGTTCAAATGAAACTATGATTACAACGGACAATAAATTATTATTATTTATGTAGTGAAAAATATAATTTTCTTACACCTTTTATACAAGTGAAATATTTGATTTTATGAGACCAGGTGTGTTCAAGTTCTTTTTTTTTTTTTTTTTTCTTTTTTTTTCTCAATAATAATAATAATAATAATAAATTCCCAGTATGCCCACCTCTTCAGTCACTACTAAACCACAAGACAGTGGTAAGACAGTGTGCCAGTGTGCCATTTCAACATAATATCACATACTGCTTGGGTTTACGTGTTAGCATCTAGCTGTATTACCTTAAACTTTGTCATTAATTAACTTTTAGGTTAAACATGCATTTAAAACTGCCTTGAATTCCTCAGCACTTATATTTTTCAAGTGAACAAGTCTAACATATTATCACATCATAAAATTGTGTCCTGATACCACAAATCCTCATCACATACTGATAGCATTTGCAAGTAGATTTTAGCATCTAGCTAAATTCATTACCATAAAATGTTTTTGACAAACATTTAAAAACTGCCTTAAACACACATCATAAAATTGTGTCTTCATACTTCAAACTCTTCCCACATAGCCTACTGTTAGCATTAACATGTAAATGTTAGCCTCTAGCTAAATCCATTACCTTAAAACTTTTTAAAACACATTTAAAAACTGCCTTGCATTTCTCTGCACTTATTGCCTTCAGCTTAAAATATCTAAAGTGAATTTTGAATAAAACTGCTTCTAAAAAAAAAAAAAAAAAAAAAAACTGTTAAGCTAGTTGCTACCTTTAGCTAGTTACTCCCCAACACTACAGGCCTATTGTGTTTTTGTTCCTTACATGAGGAGGGCAAGTTTCTCAACACCTGTTAGCAAGGGTGTAGGTTTGGCTTTTGGGGGGCATGTGAAGTATTATCATGACCTTGTATGCATACCGTAGATTGCTAGAGGCAGAGTGGAAAAAACGACCTGGCAAAAGACTTTCTCTTTTTACCTTTTTGAGTTATCAGTCCAATTTCATTCCACAGTCTGACTCAATTCATATGTTTACCCCTTAGCAATTCGCACCTATATTTTCAGGTCATGTGTGGCTATACAGTAGATATTACCTGTGGGAAGACCAAAATGTCATTCTAAATGACCAAGACAGACAGAGGGGGTCAGCAATCATTATTGTCTGCTTAAATATCCCACAGCAGGATTCTGACCATTGGGAATCACATCCCAAACATCTTTCACCCTGAGATGTCTGAGGGTGACATACAAGGAGCACTACTTCTGTAAAGATATCATGCAGGTCACACATTTGACAGGCACCTCTGACACCAACAGAACTTTGAGCATATTGCAACATTCGCAGGTTGGCATCTTTCATAGCACAGCCTTTTTCCTCTTCCACCCTGTCCCCATCTTGGTCTCTCTCCAAACCCCAACTGACACTTACATTTTGAAGCACTCCGGGAGTCTCAGATTTCATATACAGTGTTCCTGTGCCTAGCTCTGTGCCTTGCTCACTGTTCCCACCAGCATTAGAGTTTTTATTCGCAGACAGACATGGCCTGCGGGAAGATGGTCACCCACTGAACCTTTCACTGAGATGAAACGCTAAAGGGGTTTTGATACTGGGGCTAAAGAGATCTGATGAACTGGTTAAAACACAGATGTCAAAGCTCCATAATATAAACAAATAAAGCTGGAGATTTGTATTACAGATAAAATAATGCAATGAAACAACATATTGGGTGTAGTCTTTCCTTTACAGTACATACCTTGTCACACTATTACAGTGGCAGGTGCCATCTAATACTTTGTAATCATGGTTCCCTATCTGTCACTCACTCGACATTGTGTCGATATAGTGACACTAGGGGTCACTCTTGGGAGCCCCAATCACCTCTGCTTTTTTGAAAAAAGGCCAATGAGAATTGGCGAGTGGAATTTGCATGCCACACCCCCGGACATACGGGTATAAAAGGAGCTGGTATGCAACCACTCATTCAGATTTTCTCTTCGGAGACGAGCGGTTCTATTCATTGAAGCTGATTTCATCCATGAAGTTCATCATTCTGCCCATGCGGAGACATCAGTTCGTGGATGGGTCTTGTCCTCATTGTGAGAACATGACCATGGCAACGTTGCGGTCGTGGCTTGCATTCGTAAGAAAGCAAGCCACCCCAGCGGCTCCCTGCCTCTACCTAGGGGTATAAGGCCATGCCGTTTAGCACTGGGGGCGATTTGGGGACATCAATGGGACCACCTCCGCCGGGTATCCCCCCATGGACCTCCCATTCCCCAGCACGCTCGCTTGCCCCGGTCGGGCGCTCGGACAAGATTGCCGGCTCGTCTCAGGGTGAGTTCAACCTCTTGGTCGGAGCCCGGGAAGACGACGAGTTATCGAGCGCAGCATCGGAGAGCAGGCTTGTCCAGTCGGTTGCAGAGGCTTCGACTGGGCTTCCTCCTTCAGGAATGGTCGCCCGGTCCCAGGCCAACGCGGAAATGATGGACATGCTTTCCCAGGTGGCCGCGAGCGTCGGGCTAGAGTGGAACCCTCCACTCTTCCCTGAACCCTCGCGGTTCGACGATTGGTTCCTAGGCTCGGGGCGCCGCCCACGGCTATGCCCCGCCCCTGTTCCTTTCTTCCTGGAAGTGCATGAGGAGCTGACAAGTTCATGGGAGGCACCTTTTACTGCCTGGTCCTGGTCTTTTAGCTCCCCCGCTCTCACTACTCTCGATGGTGGAGCCGTGGCTCTCCTGCAAGTACACCAAGCCAAGGCACTAAAAGAACTGCAAGAGGGTAGTTCTGATCCAGGATTGATGCAGGAACTGCGCTCGGCGACCGACCTCACTCTCTGGGCGACGAAGGTCATGGCACGATCTCTCGGGCAGGCGATGTCCACCCTGGTGGTCCAGGAGCACCACCTTTGGCTCAACTTGGTTGAGATGCGAGAGGCTGACAAGGCACGGTTCCTTGACATTCCCATCTCCCAAGTTGGCCTGTTTGGCGACACCGTCGAGGACTTTCCCAGCAGTTCTCAACGGTGAAGCAGCAGACGGAGGCCATACAACGCATCCTGCCCTGGCGCAGCTCAAGACCCCGCTCCCCATCTGCTCGTCGCCAAGGGGCGTCCTACTGCAGCAACAAAACCGATTCCACCGCAGCCCACCCCCGTGGCCCGGCCCCGGCATGCAGCCCAACGCAGGAAGCAGACGCCACCCGTCTTACAGCCGGCTGCTAAGAACCCGAGGAAGGCTTCGAAGCACCCCTGAGATGGGCAACCTAGGGGCGAGGAGACTCACTTCTCTGGAGCTGGTGAGCATACCACTCCATCCCTCGGTGGAGGGACGGGAGGAGAATCTTTTGTTTCGTTTTAATTTAATTTTGTCACGTCCAAGAGGCTGCGGTACCCAAAAATTCAACAAAACAGTTCTTGTTCCCTTGGTCACAAGGTCTCCAGGCACGTCATGGTTAAAACAGATGCCTCCAAGACAGGCTGGGGCACTGGCTCCTGGACTGGCCCATGGCTGCGTTGGCACATCAACTGCCTAGAGTTGTTGGCAGTACTGCTCGCACTTCGGAGGTTTCCGGCCGTTGATCCAGGACAAGCACATGTTGGTCCGGACGGACAACACAGCAATGGCAGCGTACATCAACCATCAAGGCGGTCTACGTTGCATGTCACAACTCGCCCGCCGTCTCCTCCTCTGGAGTCAGTAGTGCCTCAAGTTGCTACGAGCCACTCACATCCCAGGCGACCTCAATACCACAGCGGACGTGCTGTCACATCAGGTTACCCTCAGGGGAGAGTGGAGACTCCAACCTCAGGTGGTCCAGCTGATTTGGAGTCGATTCGGTCGAGCACAGGTAGACCTGTTTGCTTCCCGGGAATCCTCCCACTGCCCGCTTTGGTATGCCCTGACCGAGTCACCTCTCGGTATAGATGCGCTGGCACACAGCTGGCCCCCTGGACTACACAAATATGCGTTTCCCCCAGTGAGCCTACTTGCACAGACCCTGTGCAAGGTCAGAGAGGACGAGGAGCAGATCATCCTTGTAGCACCCTGCTGGCCCACCAGACGTGGTTCTTGGATCTCATGCTCCTCGGGACAACTGGCCGGGTGTACCGCTTGCGCATAGCGCCTTTCCCCTCCCTTGAGGTGAAGATGTGCGCTCTTGACTCCCAGTCGTGTTCACAGACTGTGATCCCTGGATGACTTTCCTCCTTAGCCCTCTGGCAGTTGAGTTTGCAGAGAAACTCACTGACAGGCCCAGTACGTGCGCTAATGAGCCCCTGTACTGAGGTAGGTGCTCCCCAAAGGCGACCCCATGTGATATCTTCCGCAAAATCGTTTCCCTGTCGGCAAACTGTGTCTTCCTTGGGCAGAGGCCCCTCTGCCCCTGGACGCCATGCTCTGTAGAAACTCCTCCCTCTTCGGGTAGGACCTACTATGGGACCTCTCCATATGACATACTTCCGACAAGACTCGGTAAGACCATGTGATGTATTCCACTCAAAATACAACACCCCCCCCCCCTTTTTGGGCGGGGTTTGTTCTCCGTGGTGTCTTCCCCTTGGGAGGAACACCCCCCGATGCAGACACTTACGGCACCCAGTCAGTTAACAAATTCCACTCTTTTTGGGGAGAATAGAGAGGGAAAGAGGCCTTGGCTGGGCTAGCCTGTCCCTATAGTTGGGCAGTCGACTTGTTCCTGATGGACCGTTCGACGCTCATAAGAGCGATGGGGATGTTACGTGATGGCCTGGTGTGCTGGCTACGAGGCACATAGCGGTCTGCCTGTCACACACCGCCAGTTCATGTAACACAGTTCAGATAGTTGTGGCGTTTTGTATAGGGACCCCTAGTGTCACTACATCGACACAACATCGAGTGAGTGACAGATAGGGAACGTCCTGGTTACTTTCGTAACCTCCGTTCCCTGATGGAGGGAACGAGACGTTGTGTCCCTCTTGCCACAACACTGAACTACCCGCTGAAATGGCCGGGACCTGGTCTCAGCTCCTCAGCACAAAACCTGAATGAGTGGTTGCATACCAGCTCCTTTTATACCCGCATGTCCGGGGGAGTGGCATGCAAATTCCACTAGGGCTCCCAAGAGTGACCCCTAGTGTCACTAACGTCTCGTTCCCTCCATCAGGTAACGGAGGTTATGAAAGTAACCAGGATGGTAGTTGTCCACTTATATGAGTATGCTGAAAAAAAAATCTGGTTTGCTGGTCTTAACTGGTCTGGTTTGGTGGTTTTAGAGAGGTTTTGGATACAGGCTTGGAGAATGGCTAAATTTGCTTAAACCAGCTAGGACCAACAAACCAGCTTTTTTCAGCATGGATGGTTGAGACAGATGATAACTAGAGAGCAGGGTGCCCAATGGGCAATATAATGCTGATATATAATGTGGTAGAGGATAATACAAATTAATTAAAGCAACTGAGATGTACACACATAAACTGAAATTAAACAAGACCTCTTACATAAAAATGTCCTAAAAAAAAGTTCATAAAATATAAATATTGTTCTTTGTAAAGAAATTTGACTATTATTTGACTATTTTACACAATAGTTGTGTGCTATGTATATTTATGCTAAGCTATGTCTCATGTCATTAGCTTAGCAATATGCTAACATCAAACTGCTGGAATCAATTCAGAGCTGAAGTTTGTGCACTTCAAATGGAGAGCACTAATATTGTGGCGCACAGAGTTGCTGCCTATGTAGAGCTTTCCAAATCAATCATTTTTGAGGGTTCAGGATGCTTCCTTTGAAGTGAGCTGCCTATGCAGAGAGACAGCGAGGCTAGCCAATGAGGCTTTGGAAAAGAGGAATACTCTTTGTAGGAGCATGAAAACACTTAACATTCTGGTTTGTTTCAAAAAAGCCTTGAGTTTTAAAAGACTTTCCGTTCACATAGATGGAATGACATGAATAAATGTGTAAGACTTTGTGACCAGGCTCCAAAACATTTTGTGCAATTCTGATTAATAATGCAGACATTCTGTTTTACATGAAGATGTCTTTATTATATCACATAAAAGTGATGATGATTTCAGATTTGTGTTCTGCTGTACTTTAAAAGAAAAAGTGATAATTGAGGTCAAGACTACATAAGGAATTAATGTGTTTTCAATTATTAAATTCATAAAGCACTGTGTGAATTTCATTCATGAAATACGGTTTTAAGGATGTAACCCCTTGTATAATAATAAAAGCAATAAAACTTATTTTATTTTTGCTCTGTCCATGAAAATAGCTTGGTTACAGTGTGGCAAATAATATAAATAAAATTCTACAGATAAATATCTGTACTAATAAAGCCTGTTTCCAAACAGGTTTCTCTATGTAGCAGTGGAGAAATTTCATGTAATATAACTCTGGTCATAAATTTGACGTGGCCCAATTAAGAGTTTTTCGACACCCACTGTGTTACACACATGCGTGCTGGTTAGAACGTGAGAGCAGATGTTGTGCAAGAGAGCTCCCAGTTTTGTTCATCAGTTGAAAATTCTTTGGGTAAATATCTTTTTTAATATTTTACAGAAAATGTTGTTAAATTGCATTAAATATCTGTTCACAAGAGTCATATATTAAAATTGAATGTTTGTTATGGGTTATTTTTGAAGGATGCATATGGATTGCATGTGTGGAGTTTGACCACATATTGGCACACATGTGAGGACTGGGTATGTAAATTTAGTATTAATCATATCTTATTTAATGATTTATAGACCAGAGTGTTTTACAGTTTAGTGAATAAGTGAATTATGTGTTATTTGTGAAAATATGTGTAATGAGAATTCTATTGTTTTAAAATGCAATACATGTCCTTAAAGCCTGGTTAAAAATAAGTAAAATACTGTGAGTGAGTAAAGTTTTTTTTTTTTTTTTTTTTTTTTTACAGCCATCAAAATAAAACCCCAAAAAGTTATTTTTGTATCCTGTTTGTTCCTTACAACCACCGGCTACATCTAAACATTCCCCTCTCTGCTACTATACCAAACATATAGTCCCGCCTCATGCGCACACAATTGGTTGATCTCTGAAAACAGAGTTTTGTAGCTGTGGGGATTTCTATTCATCCCAGAGACTCGACACTTTTTGAACTGTTCAAAAAAAGATTCTTTCTCGTTCAAAAGTCTTGTTCTTACTCAAAACACTTGAGTCGTTCAGCAAAGGGGCAAACTGATTGAATAAACGGCATCTCCCCACCCCTCGTTCAGTTGGTCAGCAGATCCTAGTTCATGAACAAGATGCCCGATTTGTTCAGCCCCAACTCGATTGCTGTTGGCTCATGGTATTATCAATCTTTGAAGTTAAGAAAAGCCACCAAAGCAGTGACATTTTAGTCTGTGCATGAAAGTAAACAAGGAAAATTTGATTTGTTCAAAAACACGGATTTGTTCATGAAAGACCACTAATGTTTTGAACGGTGTTCGTACAGATGCTTCGAAGTTAAATTCAAGGACTTTTAAGGTCTTTTCAAGCACATTTTTATTTGTTTTCAGGGACTATGCTTGAGATGTCATTAAATCTAATTCTTTATTTGTTGATTTTAAATAAAAATATTTTATTCATTCAGTTCATTTATTTTTCTAAAACACCACTTATTACAAGTGCCACAATGAGCATCTTTAACTACAGTAATGATTCTTGGTTCATTCATGACAAAATTGATGTGCAATTGTAGTGTTAAAATGCCCTTAAAATGCACTTTGCTTTTCAACAAAAGTGAATAACTGGGTCTGTAAACAGTAGTCCATATGACTCATCATGTGATAGGTTTAGTTAAAATGTGAATTAATAACTTTTTAACATGCTGGGAAAAATCACTATTTGCATATTTAAGCAGCCTCTGAACTTTGACCTTAAAAATTATTTTCCACAACTTTTGTATTTAAAAAAATGTTAAAACATAAAAATAAAAGGGTTTTAACACTGATAACACCAATAACATGAAATCAAGAGACAAACAATCTTTTTAAATTATTTAAATTATTAATAATAATTTTGTTTTGCTTTTTTGCACACTTGTTCGGCCTTGCACTAATGCTTTTATTAAAAATAAGTACAAAATAAATACATAAATAACTTTACATGTCATAGAAGTGGTGTACCAGCTGAAGGGGACAATTAACAATTTCAAATATATTTTCAAAAAAATTTGCAGAGTCAAGCTATTTCATATCACTAAAGGTTAGGTCATAAAATTATAACTGCTATTTGATAGCTTTTTCATGACAAAAAAAAAAAAGAAAAAAAGGCAAGGGACATGTTTGTCAGCATATTTTGATATTGACCCATATGTTGTCAGAAATAACTTATTTGTGAGACACAAAGCTTTCTTTACAGCAGGGGGCGCTAGACAGCTCACAAACTGAATCCTCCATTGATCTGCATTCAAATCTCAGAACGTTTTACATCTCATATATATATATTTTGTTTTACTCTAGAGAGTCATTTTTAATTAAAACTGATAGTTGTAAGGATTCATACTTGTTAAATCCGCCACAGCAGTATCTATACAATATATATATATATATTTAAATCCTCCAGTAACAATTGATTCTGATTGGCCCATTCTGAACAGCGCTGCCAAAAGTAACAGGTGCCATGTGACAGCGCCGTTTATGCGCTGCTTCAGCAGTGGTCTAGTGGTCTGTCGTCCTGTTTTTCAGAAAATAAATAAATAAATTTCATTTATTAAATGATTTAAACAACGTATTTTAAGATTTTCTATAATTCAAGAACTTTTAAGCATATCTTGGTAAAGTTGCTATTTTCAAGGGTTTTCCAGGACTTCAATTTGAAAAGGCCAAATTCAAGTACTTCAAGCACTTCAAGCACCTTGTACGAACCCTGTTTGAAATCATCACAGAGCCACAATGTTTACACTTTTCAGGGGAATCAGCCTAGGAATGGCTTATATAATTGTCTCTACATAGTAAGAAAAAAAAAAAATCTAGCAACTAAATCTAGCAGGACATCACAGTGCTAGATATATAACTTTTATTTTTTTCTCTCTTTTCTGCTCTTCAGAAAATTCCTTTTATCAGTATTTCAGACTAGAAACTGGCTGTACAAAGTGGTCCTTCAAAAGCAACATGTGAAACATGCGCATGGTAATAGGAAAAGTTCTCGTCCAAGCTTGTTTGCTGTAGCTTGGTATGGTGCAAACATCTGTTCAATGGGCCTCATTCATGAAACACAAGCAGAACTATTTTTTGTGTAAATTGTTCGTAAAGCCGTTCTGACTTAATTCTCGGATTCATGCTTGTTTTCATATTTTGAAAATGTTAGTTGGTACGAACAAAATTTACACCTGATCCCGACCACGTGTAAATCGTGCGTTAGACAACACGTGTTGTGTTCTTTCAGGCAAACTGTCATGACTACGTTTCGATAGAAGTGATGTAATGAAGTAATGAAAAAAAAAAAAAACTAATAATTAAATGAGTGAAATTAACCTTAAAAAATAACAAATTAGTAAAAAAAAAATTTTTCTTTTTAAACCATACGCTTACTTATTTTGAAACATTTTTTTACAAATGTAGTATAATTTTTTTTTACAAACGGTTAAATCCATAAATAAACACATCGCGGAAAGGTGCGTACACAATACCACAGGGAAAAAAATAGAAAAAGCCTGCACATTGTCGTATAGAGTGCAAATCTGTAATATCTTACAGTGTTTCGGTCAAAGGTCTTCTTTAGGCATTCTATTAATTTCTCTGAAGATTCTTCCAGTTACAATGGAGGTAACCTATATCGCTGTTACCATCATGATTTACCCGAGAAGTTTCACAACACGCTGCGGACTGAACCAGAGAATGTTAATGGTGTTGGACATCCTCCTCCCGGTGTGTACAATACAGAACATTTTTATTTTTTTATGTCAATCCATTTTTATTGACTTCTTGAACTGTTTGATTCAGAAAAGAGCGTCATACGACAGCAAAAACATATGACGACAGTAAGTTCTCACTTTCTATGAGAAGCCATTGTGCTTGCTAAATGAACATTTTATGATGTGAATGCACTTCATTCCTAAAAAAACAAAAAAACAAAAATGATTTCATTACTGTTCTGCGTAGATGTTAACAGCATTTACTAGCGAGTCTGTTGCCTTATATGGCGTTTTCATGGGCGTGGATTATGATAATTGTGAATGAATGTGCACACGCCCCCTCTTTACAAATGTTTGGAATTCATTAACACACACACGTTTTACTAACAAATCTGGTGAGTATGAAGCATTTGTGAATCAGGCGGAAAGTTTTCGGGAAGGTCCATTTTACGTGCAAATTACTCCAAATTTGCTCATATATTTACGAAAGTTTCATGAATGAGGCCCAATAATTGCATACCCAGGGCTCCTCTCTCTGCTAAAGACGCACAACATTAGACCTTCAAGACTGCATTTTAGACGTCAATTACGCTATCTGATGTTTACTTACCCAAGTAATTTCCATGCTAACAGTTCAAGGCAATATACCTCTCAGATGTTATAAGACCAGCACTTAATGTGAATATCTGCCGAGTTGAGCACCAACAAGCCAAGAAATAAAAGAAAGTGTTTCACAGCAGCCCTCTTTACATGCCTGTCCATATTTTGATTTTGGGGAGAAACATTACTTGTAATATAGCACAAAATATGACATGTTCTTCACAGGTTTCATGACAATCACCCATAAAATGTTTTGCCACCTTAAAAAAAAAATTAGGAAATATCTAAATTAACTAGTTGAAATATTATTTAATATGATTGAATCAACCTGACTGCAATTGTTTACATCATTGAAAGTCATTTTAAGAGTCAGATCAGGTAGAAATGGCTCAGGGTAACAACTGCAAATTTTATATTTTACAGTTTATGTCCTGCCATGGTATTCTTTGAAGTGCCTTATCATTTACGAACTTTAAAGTAGTGATAGACCATATATATATATATATATATATATATATATATATATATATATATATATATATATATATATATATTGGCAAGGCAGTTTAATCAGCCAATATTTGGCCATTTTAAGATTATCATTTGGAGGCTAAACTGACTGACAGCTTTGTCAATGAATAGTGACATATGGTTTAGTGAATTTTGAGTGAATTATTATGAAAATAAGTGCAAGATGTTATGTGAGCTGCGGATACTGCAAATATCTGCCCAGCCGAGCACTAACAAACCAGGAAATAACAGGAAGTGTTTCATGGCAGCCCTTTGTCAATATTGCTTTGAGAAAGAGGGAGATATGTGAAGAGAGAGACACAGAGAGACAGTAGGAGGCTGTTTTGAGAAAAGGCAGTTTCTTATCTTGATATAATCGCACCACTGCTCTCATACCTGCCATGCCACTGATAACTGATAGCAGGAGAAGTGGTTTCCATGGTGACCCCATACTTGTTCTGGAAGGTCCCTTCCACAAGATTGTTAGCAGGTCTGTTTCTTCATTAAAGCAGTGCCTATGAAAACAAGAATACAAAAGAGAGGGTAAGAATTAGGGGTGTAAAAAAAATATTGTACCGTATGATATGACGCTTACGATTCAATACCATATATATCGTACGATACATAAACAAACACATTATAGTGTAATTAATCCCAAGCAGCGCAACATTAAGAACCAAGTAGATTGTAGAGTTACAGCTTGTTGAATTTGCCAAACAACATCATCATGCATTACAGTACATCAAACGTCATTTTATTTACACCAACATCACAGCACAAATCATTGGATTTGCGATGAAGAAACACAGCAGCAACAGAGTTGAACCTCTCCCAGACGACACGGAGCATAACACTGAGCACAGGATGCTCATAAGTAACAAAAACAAGCTTATTAAAAAATCTGACCAGGTAAGAAACCTGCCATTACATGAGACTTATTATTCTCTGGTTTTGACATCAAAATGTAAACAGATATGAGTACAACACTTACACACTAGGCATGTAATGATACACACATTTCTTGATATGATACGATGCAAAGCTTCACGATACGATAAAAAAAAAAATAAAAAAAATAAAAAATAAAAAAACAGCGCCCACAAATGTTTCGCCCAAACTTATTCAAGGATTCAACATAAATTTATTTTATATCATAAATGCCACAAAAGTGTCTGACATTGGTAACACATGAGAAAAATTAGAAATACTTATATGAACTCACAATTTTCATGTTTTTCTTGAGAAAAATGTGTTTGTCTACACTCAAGAGATTTATATTTGTATAGCACTTTTCATAATACACATCGTTTCAAAGCAGCTTTATAGAAAATCATGCCTTAAAGTCTTAAAGCCCCAGAGACCAAGCTAAAGTGACTGTGGCAAGACAAAAAAAAAAAAAAAAAAAAAACTCCTTTCAGTGTTATTTAGTGGTGAAAATAAAATAAAATAAAAAATCTCAAGAGGAACCTGATCTCTGATTTTGTGATATATGTTGCCTACATAATCCAATACTATTTAGCGGTTTGAGCAAAAAATGATCGGCACACATGTTTTTGGCCTCTTCTTCCGGTTTCACTTTGTATGTAAACTTTACTGGCGTTATTACCGGCTTATAACTTATGTGCAAGTGTTGTACTCATACCTGTTTACATTTCAACAACAAAACCAGAGAATAATAAGTCTCATGTAATCGTAGGTTTCTTACATTGTCAGATTTTTGAATAAGCTTGTTTTTGTTACTTATGAAAGTCTTGCTCAATGTCATGCTCGTGTTGTGCAACTTTGCTGCTGCTGCTGCAAAAAAAAAAAAAACTAAAAACTAAAAACAAAAAAAATTACTTTTGCTGATCGGTTTTTGCTCAAGCCGCTAAATAATATTGGATTATGTACATATATTGTAAAACCAGAGGTCAGGTTCCTCTCGAGGTTTTTTTTTTTTTTTTTACGACTAAATAACATTGAAAGGAGTTTTTTCCTTGCTACAGTCACCTCAGCTTGCTCTTTGGGGGCTTTAATACATTAAGGCATGAATTTCTATAAAGCTGCTTTGAAACAATGTGTATTATGAAAAGTGATATACAAATATTACTGGCTTGAGTGTAAACAAACATTTAAAAAAAAAAAAAAAAAAACATGAAATTTGTGTCCATATGAGTTTTTCTCATTACAATCAAACAAAATAAATGCAGTGCTGTTAAGTTACTTTATTATAGAGCACTACTTTTTGCTGCCAGTGTCAGACACTGTTGTGTCATTTATGATTTAAAGACATGTATGTTGAATCCTACGTATTTTGTATGTTGACGTTTGAGCAAAACATTTGTGGATGATGTTTTTATTATTATTATTATTATTATTGTTATCTTATTGTATCGTATTGTATCGTGAGGCTTTGCATCCTATCGCATCCTATCGTATTGTGAAATGTATGCATCATTTCATGCCTAGTAAGAATGTATGCAAAGTGAATGAGTGAGTGATTAGAGAACTGAGAAACTAACACTGAGAAAAGGTTAGTTAAGTTGAAAAAATAATTTAAATCAGATGTGAATGACCTACTACTAAAGCAGTAAGAAGTGTCAGGTATGAGCTCTGGAGCAAAACCATCTGAACAATAAACCATAGCAAATAGTAGCATAGTAGTTCGGGTCCGTTTTTCAAGTATAACTTTGGGTTGGGTTTGTAATTAATATATATATATATATATATATATATATATATATATATATATATATATATATATATATATATACAGTACTGTACAAAAGTTTTAGGCACTTGTGAAAAATGTTGAATAGTGAGGATTTCTTCAAAAATAATGAAATAAATAGTTTCATTTATCAATTAACGTCATACAAAGTCCAGTAAGCATAAAAAAATCTAAATCAATATTGGTGTGGCCACCTTTGCCTTTAAAACAGCACCAATTCTTCTATACACCTGGACACAGTTTTTCTTGGTTGTTGGCAGATAGGATGCTCCAAGCTTCTTGGAGAATTTGCCGCAGTTCTTCTATCTATTTAGGCTGTTTCAATTGCTTCTGTCTCTTCATGTAATCTCAGACTGACTCAATTATGTTGAGATCCAGGCTCTGTGGGGGCCATACCATCTGTTGCAGGGCTCCTTGTTCTTCTTCTATGCAATTCTGTTTGCAAAGGGAATGTTGGAATCTAAAATTGATATTTTCTACTGTCACACTGAAAGCAGAATATATAAAATAACCATCTTAAGACAAAAGTTTTTTGTGAAAAATATAAGACTTTTGCACAGTACTATATATAAATCGATCAGCCACAACATTAAAACCACCTACCTAATATTGTGTAAGTCCCCCTCGTGCTGCCAAACAGTGCCAACCCGCATCTCAGAATAGCATTCTGAGATGCTATTCTTCTCACCACAATTGTTCAGAGCGGTTATCTGAGTTACTGTACACTTTGTCAGTTCAAACCAGTCTGGCCATTCTCTGTTGACCTCTCTCATCAACAAGGCATAATTAATTATAATTTAATTAATAATTATAATTAATAATTATTATAATTTTCTTTATTTATCACACATTATACATTTGCACATATACAGTGAAATTCTGGCTGGGGTCAGAGTGCAGGGTCAGCCATGATACGGCGCCCCTGGAGCAGATAGGGTCGAGGGCCTTGCTCAAGGGCCCAACAGTGGTATCTTGGCGGTGCTGGGGCTTGAACCCCCGACCTTCTGATCAGTAACCCAGAGCCTTAACCGCTGAGCTACCACTGCCCCCTACTGAGCTACCACTGCCCCCATATCTGTCCACAGAACTGCCGCTCACTGGATGTTATTGACAACATTCTGAGTAAATTCTAGAGACTGTTGTGTGTGAAAATCCCAGGAGATCAGCAGTTACAGAAATACTCAAACCAGCCCATCTGGCACCAACAATCATGTCATGGTCCAAATCACTGAGATCACATTTTTTTTCCCCATTCTGATGGTTGATGTGAACATTAACTAAAGCTCCTGACCCATATCTGCATGGTTTTATGCACTGCACAGCTGCCACACGATTGACTGATTAGATAATCGTATGAATGATTGTTGGTGCCAGACGGGCTGGTTTGAGTATTTTTGTAACTGCTGATCTCCTGGGATTTTTTACACACACAACAGTCTCTAGAATTTACTCCGAATGGTGCCAAAAAAAAAAAAACAAAAAAAAAAAAACATCCAGTAAGGATCCAGTTCTGTGGATGGAAATTCCTTGTTGATGAAAGAGGTCAACAGAGACTGGTTCAAACTGACAAAGTCTACAGTAACTCAGATAACCGCTCTGTACAACTGTGGTGAGAAGAATATCGTGTCAGAATGCTATTCTGAGATGCGGGTTGGCACTGTTTTGGCGGCACGAGGGGGACCTCCACAATATTAGGCAGGTGGTTTTAATGTTGTGGCTAATTGGTGTATATACTGTATATATATATATATATATATATATATATATATATATATATAGGTGTGGCAGAGAAGCCTCTTGTTCATCAGAAAGGAGGAAGCGGGAAACGGGTTATCAACCAAAAAGACTTTTAATTAAACAAAACACAAAATAAAAGTGCTTTTCAGTATAACAAAACATTGGCGCGCACACACACAGCGGCTGCGTGCATCTCTCTCTCTTCCTCTCTGGTGTCTCTGGCTCCTTCTTATCTCTCTCTCCCACTGATTGGGTCAACTCAGCGCCAGTGCATCTTCACGGCCCAGCCACGCCCTCCTCCTCATGACAATAGGCTACATTTGATTTAATAAAGTATATTTAATTTTTTGTAATATAACTTGCACATGCACTCAGGGGCTTTTCACACAAACATTGTTTTTCAATTGTTTTTCTACGTAAAAATGCATTAGATTGCTGTTTTTGACCGTTGGGCCATGTCTCACTGTTTTTCCAGCATCACGAGTGGAATCTCCACAATTTTAGATATGTATTCAAAATTCTAATTTTTTTGAAAACATATCATTACTCATTGACAAGGATGTTGGTAGATTTTAGAACCAACACAAAGGGAGAACAAGCTCTGTTAATGGCCCAAGTGGACATGCTTATCGGCTAATGCAGATCATCTCAAAATGGCTACAAATAATTTTACTACTTGACTACTCGTGCATTTTCCATACAATGTCATAGCTCACTGCTTAACAACCACAGTATGATGATTTGTTGGAGAAACTAACTAGCTAGTCATAACTGCTTCCCGAAACCATTGTAACTATGTCGCAAATCAGCATATCCGTTGTTCAGATCACATTGGTTCAACAATATTGTTAAAGACATTACACAGGGGGTAGAGAAATAACTTTGGCAGAAATTGAATGGACTCTGTAATGGAATGAAAGATCTAGAATGCACTTCATGGTACTGTAGGGTACAACTAAAGGCACCCCTTAAGGAAAAGGTGCCCTATTCCAAAGTGAATGACAATTGAACAAAATTATATTTATTGAATACTGATTGAGCAACACAATTAGTGTGAAAATAAATTATATATATATATATATAAAGTTTGTTTTGATTAAAAATAATTTAAATGATTAAATGATAGCAGTGAGGGTGACTGATTTTTCTGTTTTATCTGTAATGCATCTGTTGTTTACTTTTAAAGGAGGTAGAAAATCATAAACTACAGCTTTTCATAAAGTTTAAAAATACTGCCACAAATGCTGACAAGAACAAGTCAAATAAATAAATAAATAAATAAAAATACAGAAACTAACAAAGAAAAAAAAAACTGCTTCTGTGGAGAGCTGAAGTTACAACCTCAGAACTTTGTGATGGTGTTTGGGAATGTCCGTTGGAATTATGGTTTTGGAAACACCAAATGGTTGAACTATGTTGGTAATGACGGAATTTGCAACCATAGTTGGCTTACGAACCCCAGGCCAATTTACAGTATCTGTCTATAATTAATGGTTATTCCACAGTATTCTTTTAGAGTACATTACCTTTAGGTACCATGGTACATGAATATGGTAATCAAACAGTACTACAGTAGGTCTAAATATATATACAGTATATGTAAATAAAAACAAGGTAGTACAATATGATACCATCACTGGGTCACAGTAAATTCTTTCTTCTCTTTAATCAACTCTCACATTTGTGCAGAGAGAAAGTTTGTCGGTGTGTAAGTGTGCATTAGTCTCCATGATCAAAGCAGAGATGAGTATGTTGCTTTAGGCACAATATCACAGGTGCATGAAAAACAGACACACTGTCCGCTAACCACGCCACACCTCATAAACACGTGCACTCACGGTCAGGCCTCTAATGGTCTTTACATCTGCTCATATCAACACACACACACACACACACACACACACACACACGCACACACTACAGCAGGCATATTTAATAACTTTTTTTTTTTATAAAACAGAACAAATATTAATTTTTGAGACTGGATGCAATTAATAGAGTAGTGCGAAGCGCCTGTGGACAGTCTCTCTCTCTCTCTCTCTCTCTCTCTCTCTCTCTCTCTCTCTGTGTGTTTGTGTCCTCTATTCATCCATTACTAATAGCACCTGCCTCTGCCTCACCCGAGTGCACAGTGCACTGTCTGCACACATGCACAGCACACACACTGACTAGAGCTGACTGGCAACCAACAATTCTCATTATTTGTATTCATGGCACTATGGCCTGCCTATCAACAACAATATCAATGTGAGCGTTCTGCAGGACTGCCTGCTAAAAATGTGTCCATATGTCAAACATTTTTGATGCCACCACATGGTGTTGCTTTCGATTTATTTTATTACCTTTATTTTATTTTTTTCATTGATGAGGTCATATTAAGAAAAAAGGAACTATACAAGTTTTGAAATGACTTATTTTTATAATACGCTTAATTTTAAAAGCATCAGTAACATAGGTGAATGCGAGTTCAGAGTTACAGCAAAGGGGAGATTATCATTGAATAGTGAAAAAAAAAAAAACTTACATTTTGGTCTGTTTCTTCAGGAGATTTAGAATATATTACTCAAGTCATTTGGACTAGTGGTTGACCGAAAATGTTTTGTTTTTGTTTTTTGTTTTTTGTTTTTGGCTGATGCTGATATCTTTAATGGCAGATGATATATTTTATAATGCAGATATAATGATGTCAAATAAGTATGGGGAGTAAAATTACTTAAAGTTAAATCATTAAATAAATATTTAAATATTTAAATAAATCATTAAATAAACAATGAAATCTTTAGAAAACGAAAGTTATTTAATGTACAATTAAACCATTAAATAAATAAAAAATGGCCTGTGTATTTTATTTTAAGCAGAAGTTTGCATCCATTTTCATTTGAGCTTTTTCTTTGGGTTGATTTTTCTTTTAAGCATGAGCTTCGTGTCTTAAATTTTCATTTTTCAGTGTTACGGCTATTGGCATGTCGCTCAACAACAGTCAGAGTCACCATTCAGAGTAAGACATCCTCTTTCATAATTACATCTTCTCATGCATTTTTCAGTCAAACATACAGCTCAGTGCTTTTAAGAAAAAATAAGCTAATGTTACTGTCATTTACAGTCAGGTGTGGAGAGAGTACTGAAAAATCATGCTCAAGTAAAAGTATTATTACTTCCGGGGGCCTGGGTAGCTCAGTAGTAAAATACACTGGCTACCACCCCTGGAGTTCGCTAGCTCGCTAGTTTGAATCCCAGGGCGTGCTGAGTGACTCCAGCCAGGTCTCCTAAGCAACCAAATTGGCCCGGTTGCTAGGGAGGGTAGAGTCACATGGGGTAAACTCCTCGTGGTCGCTATAATGTGGTTCATTCTCCATGTGGCACGTGGTGAGTTGAGTGTGGTTGCCGCAGTGGATGGTGTGAAGCCTCCACACACGCTATGTCTCCGTGGCAACACGCTCAACAAGCCACGTGATAAGATGCACAGGTTGATGGTCTCAGACGCAGAGGCAACTGGGATCCTCCGCCACCCAGACTGAGGCGAATCACTACACAACCACGAGGACTCAAAGCACATTGGGAATTGGGCATTCCAAATTAAAAAAAAAAAAAAAAAAAAGTACTATTACTTCCCAAAAAATTTTGTGTGAGTAGAGTAAAAGTGCCTGTCCTAAAAAGCTACTCTTTTGCTCGAGTAGTTATTTAAAAGTACTCATACGTAGTGAGTATTTAGTATTGGGTTGTAAATGTGATGACCCCTTATAATAAGCACTGTATGCTGCAATTTCAAAATGTAGCACACATACCATAATTTACATTCCCTTTTATGGTTGTTTGTCAGAAAGAATAAAAATATAGGTATTTTATAGGTATTTTTGACTGCCAGCTTTTAAAATACATCACATATCTATGATAAGCACTACATGAATCTGATTCCAAAAAAAGATAAAAGGGTGACATGATTACAGAAATGAATTGTAATGTATGAAACAATTACATTAAAATCAATTTATGTGTATGGTCTAAAAATGCACTTGATGCCGACAGAGCAAGTTATTGTTGTGCATAAATATATTCAAAACAATGCAAGGAATGCAAAAAAAAAATAATAAAAAAAAATGCTTAAACCTGGCACGTCATGTCCCGCACAATAGGGGAGGTAGAGCAGGGGTGGAAAAAGTTGTTTGGAAAAGGGGCCACATCGGGCTTTAAATGAACAATTCACCCAAAAATGAAATTTCCCTCATAATTTATTCACCGTATGCCATCCCGGATGTGTATGACTTTCTTTCTTCAGCAGAACACAAATTAAGATTTTTAGAAAAATGTCTAAGCTCTTTTGGTCCATACAAGTGAATGGGTGACAAAATTTTGAAGCTAAAAAAAAAAAAAAAAAAAAAAAAAAAAAAAATCACACAAGTCAGCATAAAAGACTCCAGTGGTTAAATCAATGTCTCCAGAAATGATATGATAGGTTGGGTAAGAAACAGAACAATATTTAAGTACATTTTTACAATAAATGTTCCTCCCTGCTCAGTCATTCTCCAATTTAACCTTCACTTTCACATCCTTCTTCTTGTGTTTTTGATGATTCACATTTGTGACAAGGAGGAGGGCGGGGCCGGGCTGTGACTATGCACGCCCGGCCCACAATCGCGCTAATCAGCCGAGGAGAGGGATAAGTGCAACGAGATGTGGCAGTTTGGGAGAGAGTTTAAGTTTATTAAAAACATTACTTTGATGCTTCGTCTGGTTCCCGCCTCCTCCTTTCCATTGAAACCTGTTACATTGGTGCCGAAACCCAGGAAGGAGGAGGGATGTGCCATCATAGAGTCCTTGCCACTACCATCCACCTCCCGCCGGGGGACTGAGGAGATGCTACCGGCCGCCTGGACACGGAGGAACGGCCGCCATCCGCGAGGGGAGGAGGGGCTCACTGCTGGCCACCTGGAGTGGTGGGGCCACTGCCAGGGGTGGAGGAGTTCCTTACCAGCTGCCAAAATGCGGCAGGGTCAGAAGAATGGCCGCTGTCCGCGAGGGGAGGAGGGGCTTGTTGCAGACCACCTGGAGCGGTAGAGCCGCTGCCAGGGGCGGAGGAGTTCCCTACCGGCCACTGAAACGTGGAGGGGCGTTCCGTCCACCAGGAGTCGGAGGAGTGGCTCCGGTCTGCCCGGGGAGAAGCGGCTGTTGTCCACCAGAGGGTGGAGGAGTGATCGAGGACCAGGCGACGGCGTGTCTGGGAACCAGCGAGTACGTTTTTCCTCTCTCTCCTCTCTTTCTCTCACTGTCGCTCTGCATTGGCCTTTCCCTCTCCTCTTTTTGTTGATTTGTTTTTTCCCTCCCCTTGTCTGCTTTCCAGGTCATGGAAGGCGGGGAATGCCTGCCGGCAGGCGGGGCCGGAAGGGCCATGCAGAGGCAAAGGACAGAGGCAAAGGAGGGAGGAGTGTGACAAGGAGGCGGGCGGGGCCGTGACTATGCACGCCCGGCCTCCAATCAGGCTAATCAGCCGTGGAGAGGGATAAGCACAATGAGATGTGGCAGTTCGGGAGCAAGAGAGAGCCACAAGCAGCTGCCCTGTATGCGTTTACGTTTGTGTGTCTTTGTGTTTAATTTTATTAAAAACATTACTTTGATGCTTTGTCCGTTCCCACCTCCTCCTTTCCATTGAACCCTGTTACAACATTCTTTATGTATATCACAACCTACTGAGCAGGGATTAGAATTTATAGCAAAAAATGGGTGAACTATTCCTTTAAGTAGCACATGGGGGCAACACTGTTGTGCATTGATTTAGTTTTTGTATCTTTTAAGCCCATAAATAGTTGTGTTCTCATTCTAATGTATGATGCACAATTTTCTGAAGTGTATTTGTGACTGGTGGAATATTCTGCCTGAAGTATTGCTCTACAAAGTTAGATACTTTTCTATTAGGCACAAAAAAAAACTTTGCTAAGCATAATTATAAATTATTTTATCATTTCTACTTTCCTGGTAATTTACTATACAAATTTATTATAAAACAAACAATATTATTTTAAAAATAATATTATTCAAAATGTCACTGTTTTATTATATTACATTAATACTTTTAAAGCTACAAGTTATTCAGCCAAAAGCAGTGTGTTTTTCTCATTTTCTAGTTGTTGTTTGATTAATAGCCTTTTTATGACATACTAGACAGTGGTCTATTTGGTTACATGTACACTTGAAGTCTGAAATTTTGATACAAATACATTTTTTGTCCCACTATTTATGTTCACTTTAGACATAACCGACTGTGTTTACATTAATGCCTCACCAAGATGGACATTGGCGGAATTATAAAGTGTGTATTTGATCATTTAGGCGCATACCCGCATTAGCGCTCTCAGAACAAGGAAAATACGCACATGTAAAGTGCAGCGCACAAACATAAGCCACCTGTCAATCAAACAGCATGTAGTTACAGATGCCAGAAAATAAAAAAAAAGTTAATCTTTTATATTTTATCTAGATCAACCAACCAGTGGTGGTCTTGCTATCGCGATCGATGTAATGAACACCCCTTCTCTACATGTAAATCATAGGCTAAGTATAAAAAATTACTCAAAAGTTTATCATCAGTATCGAGGACATCTCTTTTTTCCCGATAAAGATCGAGATTGATTTATCAACCAGCCCTATTGATAACATTGCATTAATCTCTCACAGCAAACCAATAATCTCAGTGATTGATAGCTAAATTACAGGCCACGTTATAGACACATAGAATCTAGTAAGCAGAAATATTAAATTTACCTTGATGTTTCTTCAAATAAGAGGCAGAATTAATGCTGCTCTCTGGCTTGAGCAAGCTAAACTTACATGACACGATCAAGCAATTGGTCGTTTTCACTGTGAAAAGCCCTTTCAGGGGTGGCCGTAAATGTTCAAGTGTTGAACTGTGCTTAGCAGTTAACTTAGCGCCCGATCTTCAGCTGCAGTTCAAGTTTGTATGTGTGATGTGATTTGATTTGACGGGAGTCACGAGACTCTCCTTAGCCAATCATGTTGACGGATAAAAATAAAATCAGGACAGGGAAGTAGCGAACACAGACGGAGGGAAAATAGCGCATTAAAGTACAGTTACAGCCCTTAAAATGTACTCAAGTAAAAGTATCCCATTTTAAAACTACTTAAAATTCCTGGTAAAAATAAATAAATAAATAATTACAGTAACATGAGTATTTGTAATTTGTTACTTTACAACCGTTTACAGCAGTTATTTTGGCCAACATTGTCCTTACATTTTTTTTATATGGGTTCAAATTAAATCACTTTTTGATTGGCAACTTCAACCTGCCAGGGGACAGCAGATGAACAGATAATTGGCCTTGGCCATTTTATTGGTCTACTTTTATAGAATCTTTGTTCTTTATACTAAAATGCTTCTATTTAGTTGTTTATTGGAGTGACTCTTTAAGTAGAAGGAGCTGTGTGTGTTTGTGTGTGGAACTCCTGAGGGAGTTGAACTCCTGTGTATATTTAGTAATGCAGGCTTGCCGTCAGGCTGTCTAAAGTTCATTGCACTTGGCTGCTCCACATGAGGCAGTGTGCAGTGAGCTCTGTCACTGAAAACTCTCTCTTTCTCTCTCCTCTTGCTCTCCCTCCCACTTACAATGTAGAAACCAGTGGCGTAGCTAGACCCTGGCTGATAGGTCTGAAGCCCCGGATCTTTTGTTAATAGCCCTGAATGTTTTGGGGGTTATTTTGTGATTAAAAAAAATAAATAATAAAAAATAAAAAAAAGGAAGGCTTAATGCTCATTACAAAAGGGCACAAAAGCAACAAGACAGGCTTAAATTCTGGCTTCAAATGTAAATTAATTCCGATCAGTGAGCCCAACTTGCATTAACTGACAGTTCGCACTTTGACATTTACCTGCTGTCTGTGCTCAAGTTCATCAGACGAATTGTTACGAACGCCTCGAGTGGGAGCTTTCTTTTTTCTCTCACAGGGGTGCAGCTTTTCTGTATCAGAGGCACTGAGGTTTTATTATGCAAGCCTTATTCCTAAATATTTAATCTATAATCTATCCATTTCTAATCTTCATTTGTTTTTAACAATCCACACACCAAGTAGATTTTAATGCACGCACCAGTCATCTTGTTCGGTTATTCGGGTTTAGTCGGTAGTCGGTTCGTTGGAATAAAGAATGTTTATTGCAATGGAATTTCCACAAACGCAACTCAAAATAGCAGCACAGTGAGCTATAAGCCAAAATAGCACAATACATAGGTCTTAAAATTATAAAATCTCACATTAAAGTCAAACAGAAATGACTGCCTGTATATGCGCTCTGCCCATGCTGGTTCACATTTCCATGTAATGTGCGTGGAGTTAAACTGCTGCGTTTAAACAGCCTCTTTGAGGTGCCTTGATTTTTAAATGTTTTAAAATCAAATTACATTGAATTTGTCAAATTATTGTACTTAAGTCAAATGCTTTTGTGAAACATCTTATGTGCCTAATACTTTTGCACAGTACTGTATATATATATATATATATATATATATATATATATATATATATATACACACACACACATACATACACACACACACACACACACACACACACACACACACACACAACAGTTAGTTCCAGTCCTCAAATCTGATCGGACGAGAGACGGATCTCACACCATCAGCACGCCGACGCTTCACTGTGTGTATCATGCAGCTTGTGTTCGTGGTGTTCTACACTAAAGTGTAAGAGCAGTGCATATGTGTTAAGAGCTATATGTGTCTCTTTACATTTAGTTTTGTGACATTACATATTTTAGCCTGCAGGTGGCAGCAAAAGACCACTTTTGTGTGTAATTTAAGCCAGTTAGTTGACGTGAAGTGAGTCAGCATCAGTCAGTGTTTTCATTCATCAGCACTACTGATCGCTCGGATTACGATTACACTACTAAAGCTAGGAAATAGCAACAGATGCAGGTGATCGCACACACTCCACCTCTTTCTCTTTCTCTCTCTTTCTCTCTCACACACACACACACACACACACACACACACACACACACACACACACACACACACACACACACACACACACACACACACACACACACACACACATCCATCCATCCTTGTTTCTCCAATAACTTGTTAGAAACAGCCCAAGCTGTGATACTAGTTCTAAAGTGATGTGTTTGAGAGACTTGGATGCGTCATTTGGTTTGAACTAGCAACGGCAGATTCTGATCCGTCACATAAGAAAGTAGTTCCATGCACAAATATGTTTTTTATAACTGTACTCAGTTTTTCATGATTTTTTAAAATTTACTTGTTCATTGAACTGTTGTATATAAGCAATATCACACTCGCAATCATGCTGTATGGCCCTAAATCAGCACTGCTGTGATTACCTGCGGCTGAATCACAGCAGTGCTGATGTAGGGCCATATTGCACTCTTGCTCATGTGATATTGATTAAATATACATAAAGGTACGGATTAACCACCGGGCCGACTGGGTCGTTGCCCAGGTGCATCTAAACCCAAAGGGCCCCAAGCGCTAAATCAATTATTTATTTATTTTGTGATACCTATTATAAATCCACATAAATGTCATCCTTATGTGAAATATAATTTGTTCGGTCGAGTGCGTGCTGGACGACAACAGCGCGAGCACAGGCACTCGAGTGCATGCTCAGGGAATCTGCGTCTCACAGGTGCAACATGTTTATTTGAAGGACTACAGAGAACAGTGTCTGATTTACAAAACACTTCCAAATACAAAGATAAGGTGCAGTTTACACTAGCTGTGTACAAAGCTGAAGTTTTAAATTCATATAAGTGACATAATTTGTGCAACAGTATAGAGGACTTTAAAATGGTTAAGTCCTGCATGCATTTAATGTTTAATAATAAAGAGAAAGATGCCTTAATACCCTAAATATGTGCACGGTAAACTTTTGTAATATTTGGTTAACCGCGAGAGTTCACGAATGATTATTCTGTTATTTGTCGGGAGTCGGGAATAAAGGATGTTTATTGCCATGAATGCGTCAAACACAATCTCAGATTAGCAGGGAATAATGTGCACAGCGAGCTATGAGGCTAAATAGCACAATACATAGATCTTCAAATGATAAAAATCCCATTAAAGTCAAACAAAAATAATCTCTGTCACTGCCTAAAACATAGTAGGCCTATTCTTAATCAATGGAAAATGCGTAATTCCGGGGCAGGTTCACTTTCCATGAGGCAGCGAACGCTACGGATTATAGGACTTCTTCGGGATGCTTTGATTTTAAAACTATTCAGCATTTAACTTGTGTAATTATTGTACAAAAGTGGAAAAAACATTCACCGTTTATCAAGTGCTGAAACTTTGCCGGAGAAAAACAATCTGGAATCACATGTAACAGTCACATTATGTCCTCTTTGCAACTTAAACTTCATCAGAATGTCGATTTGTGACACCAGCGCTGAAAAATCTTGATGCAGCACAAAAAATTGTGAAACAGAACACAGGTGTCCCGAGATGTGTTAATAAATATTGAAATTATTTTTAAGTTAACTGTCTAGAAAAATGTGACAGTCCTGCACAACAAATGTAAAACAGAATGTAGGTGTCTTGAGATGCGTTTATAAATATTAGTTATATTAAAATTAACAGTGAGTTGTGGCACAACGATCAGACGTCCGTCCAGTGCGTGTTTACATGGAATCGACGCACGTGTGGACGGCCTGTAACGCTCTATAGCCTACTTGAAAAATGAACCCAAACCTGGCCCAAAACCTGTAGATTTGTCAGGTACCATAGGACTCAGATCAGGTTGAAGACCTCTAAACATGTGCACAATAGCTGAATAGTGATTTTGGGATTTGAATCCTATGCACATCCCTATTAATAATGCATGATTTTGGATCGGTTCATAATTAAAAAGTACATATAATTTACACAATGATGATTCTAAGACTTTATAAATATTACAGTTTCATTTTCTGTTAATGCATGATTATCTGTAAAGCTGCTTTGAAACGATGTGTGTTGCGAAAAGCACTTGACTTGACTTGATAGAATTGGCCGTGTAAGACATTGCTCCATTGCTTTCTTCCGTCAATTTGAAAATTCCAACCAAATATGGCAAGTGTCCTGTAGCGCAAAAAGGTGAACATAGTCACGTCTCATGGGCCTCTCAGTTGTTAATCCATCCTTGTATATATATATATATATATATATATATACACATACATACATACACATACACACACACAAGAATTGAATTGTATACAAAGAACATGAATTTTCTTTAGTGTCTGTGTTAAACATAAATATTAAGAAATGCAAATTATTTGCTCTCAAACACAGACCTGATAATTTGTCAGAACTCTATGGTATACCAATTAAGGACCAAATCTCTTTTTTTGGGTATTAACATTTGTAAAAATCAGAAAGAAAGAATACATTTAAATGACTCCCCATTAATAAACAATATTCAAAAAAAGTTTAATTCCTGGTTAATGAGGGATTTGTTCTTAAATGGGAGAGTATTACTATCAAAGTCAGAAGGTTTATCAAGACTGATTTATACTGCAATGGTCATAGATGTTCCAAAATCCTTAATTAAACAGGTAAATAAAAACATATAAAATGTGATTTGGAGGAAAAAGACTCACTATCTGAATAAAAAAACTCTCTGTAATCCATTTAATCAAGGTGGGTTATATTTACTCGATTTAAATCATCCAACATTATCCTCAAAGTCAAATGGATTCAAAATTACATTAGTTCAAGAGACAGGTTATGGTTTTACATCCCATATATCATTTTTAAGAAAATTGGAGGCATTGACTTTCTTCTTAATTGTAACTTTGATGTCAGCAGACTTCCCATTAAATTATCTAATTTCCATAAACCGGTATCGCTATCGTAGACGATTATGTATAAGCACAACTTCTCCCCTCAAAGATGTTTAATTTGGAACAATAAATACATTAAGCACAGAAATATATATATATATATATATATATTTATTTTCAGTTGGCTTATAAAAACACATTTTATTGGTGACACAATTATTTAACAGTGATGGCAACTTACATACTCGGAATTCTCTGAAAAGTATTCCTTCACAGTATCTATTAAGGAGTTTATGACTGTGATTGGTGCTATACCCTTTGAACTTATTGAATTATTAAAATATATCATTGTTTCAAGACCAAATATTGATTTCAGTGTTAAGTTGGAAGGTATTAGTATTACAGATTAAAATAATAATAATAATAATAATAATAATAATAATAACAGCTATCTTAAGAAAATCTGTCAAAATGTTGCAATTCCCTCAGCCAAAAGTTTTTGGAATTCACAATTTCAAAATATTAATTGGGAAAAAACTTTTTAAATTAAAAGACGATATTGTGTGACCAATAAGACTAGTGAGATCTTGTTTAAGATTATTTACAGGATTTACCCTGTTAAACAAGTTATTGCAAAATTTAGAAAAGACACTGTTTTAAAATGTGCTTTTTGTAACGTTGAAATCGAAAGCATTGTACACCTCATTTTTGACTGTATCTATACAAAAATGTTCTGGTGTGATTTTGAATATTTTATTAGGTTGAATAAGGGTATTGATATGCATTTAAAGAAAAAGGATGGTTTATTTTTATTTTGATAGTAAAATTGAACATAAAGCATGGTATATTATAAATGTATTGTTGATTTATGGAGTAAATTTTACTCATACATGTAAATGGACATTACAGAAACCAAATGTCACACACTTCAAAATAGAAATAAATTATTATTTAATATGTTAACAGGAGTAAAAAACAGAAAAGCGCAAAAGATTATCAACTTTTGTAAAGCCTTGAATATCCCCTTTTGAATCTTAATGTTATATACATTTTCTACTGTAAATTATAGCCTCATGTATTCTGTACACTGTCGATATACCCTTTTGTAAGTTCTTTTTATATATATATATATATATATATATATATATATATATATATATATATATTTTCTTTTTTTTTTCTCTCAGTTGGTTTGACTGTCATTTTGTACTGATTAAAGCATAACAAAATAAATAAAAATAAATAAATAAAGAGAGAGAGGGAGAGAGAGAGAGAGAGAGAGAGAGAGAGAGAGAGAGAGAGAGAGAGAGAGAGAGAATCCACACACAAGAAAAATAAAAAAAAAAAGGAATTGGTTGGATAGCAGGTCCCTGTTAGCCCCTGCTGGTAGATGCTGGAACTACATCACTCGATGGCAAAAAGCATATTTCTCCATAGAAAGCCATTCAAAAGTAGCCATGTTTTATGACGAAATAATTATTTTTCAATAATTTATAATTATTTCATCATTATATTTTGAATTATTGTTATCTGAGGGGCTTTCTCAGCAAATATTTATATATGCGATTAATTTGATTAATTTTCAATTGACAGCCCAATCGAAAAAATTAATTAATCGAATTAATCAAATTGGTTGGAATGCGTGGAGTTCAAATCACTGAATGCACAGGTAGTTCTGGCAGAGAATATTTAGCAGAGATGTGCCACTTCTATTATAAATAAATGGGAGAAATCTGAACGCTAAACCAAGGAGCTCTGAGTGTAGAAAGGAAGTCCTGCCTTACAGGTAAAAGAGCCAATCACCTTTTAGATACAGACATCACCTGTCAATCAACTCGAGAACGCGCATGCGCATAAGCTATACAAGCCGGGAAAATTCTGTTTTTTTACCGTAATATGAGGTAAAGTATCACAATTTATGATACCAGTATTGTCAGATTTTATTGCCGATTTGAAATATGTTCTTTGATCATAATCTCGACCAACCCTTTTTGAGATTTTGGTCTTTGGTCTCCATTCAAGTAGACAGGAACTGCACTGGCATGACAGGAAATAGTCTCACGGGAGCGTTCCAAAGATTGCCGACAGTGGACTAACTTGCTAGAAAGACTTTGCTCAAATGCTGAAGGAGAAGCACTGCTGTTTACAAAACGCAGGTGAAAGCCTGCAGAGACAAATTGTGATTTCATTAATTCAGTCAATTGTGCAGCCGTGATGGATACAATACCAGTGTCTCAGAGGTCCAAATCTGTAGGTTCCAGAGTGTTTTTAAATGGTTTTACCCATATTACACAGTAAGTGCTACTTTTACGGTCACTGCCACGTTTGTAAGGTCGGTTTTTCCACATTAATGTGAAAATGACAATGAATAAAAGTTAAATAATACATTTTCTCTAGAGTACCAACTCCTCTACACTGTGTGGATAATATTATTTCTGGATTGTGCATCTAAATTCACAGTTTTGACCAAGTGTGTGGTCGCACTACTTTTTCTCTGTGTCAGATTTAGAACTGGCAGAGCTGTAGATCTAATGACACTTAGATAAAATAAACCGTTATTTTTTATTCTTCCATGATGTGTGTGTGTGTGTATATATATATATATATATATATATACACATACACACACACACACACATACATTCACACAGTTGCAATCGAAATTATTCAACCCCCCCCAAGACAGTAAGGATTTACAAAGGTAAGCTTTTCTGATGACCCAGAATTTTTAAAATTTACATCTATAACAGTTGAGTGACACATTCAAAGTCATAGTGTGAATATATAACCTAATATTTCTAAATAGCAGGATTTTTTTTTTTTTTTTAAATACAGCCATGTCATAATTATTCAACCCCTATTGCATGTAGCTGTTTCTTAAATATGTAAGGCTACACAAGTAATTGTTTTAAAACAAAATTAAGTCATCAATCTGCAATGGCACTTATTTAAGTTTTAAAGTAAATTACAAATAAATTGTCTCAAAAGCTAATAGAGGAGATTATTTCATTACACAAGAAAGGTCATGGCTAAAAGTATATTTCCAAGGCACTTCAATTTCCACTAGACAAAGTTGGCAGCACCATTCATAAATGTTTTAAATATGGTACAACAGCAACCTTGGGGTGTGGAAGAAGGCAAAACTTCACCAAGGGAAATGTTGACTTGAATATTCAAGAAGTAATTAGGAGAGACCTGTGGAGTCCTGGAAGGAGGTTTTATAGACGTATGACACTAAACTGAAAATGAGTTTTAGACCCATGGGTCAGCAGTATGTCTGGAGTAAGATGACAAGGTGATAACAAGAACGACATCATCCCCACAGCCAAGCATGGAGGTGGGTTAGTCCTGTTATGGGGGTGTTTTGCTGCTGCAGGAAATGGCTATCCTGACTATGTGACTGACACCATGGATTCTTTCAGGTATCAGGCCATTTTGTCATGAAAAATGTGATGCCTTCAGTGTGTAAATTGAAGCTCGGTGATCACTGGACTTTCCAGCAAGACAATAATGTCCAAAATCTGGTTCAGGGATAGGTTGTGGGATGTCCTTAAATGGTCCTTTCAGTCCATCAATAAAATCCCATTGCAAACCTTTGTTGGGATTTCAAGGAAGCAGTGGCAACACAGAAACCAAAGAATGTCAATGAGCTGGAAGCTTTTGCTCATGAGAAATGTGTAAAAATTCTAATAGAGAGGTGTCCGAAGCCTGAGATCACTTACCTGAAACATTTATTTGCTGTTATTAAGGATAAAGGATGCTCCACAAATGTTTGACTTTGGGGGTTGAATATTTTTGACATGACATTTGTGGAGAGAATGAGTTATTTTTTATTTTAAAACTCTTTGTTCTCAAAATCACTCAAATGTGTATTTAAAACATACTTTGACTGTTTACTGAGGTTTTAGTTGATGTGTTTTAATTCACATCACCAAAATGTATTGCTGGTCAGGGGGGTTGAATACATTTGATTGCAACTGTGTGTATATATATATATATATATATATATATATATATATATATATATATATATATATATATATATATATATATATGTATGTATGTATGTATGTATATGTGTGTGTGTGTGTGTGTGTGTGTGTGTGTGTGTGTAAGAGACAATCCACGGCTAGGTGTGCGTTAAACGATTTTAAATGCACTTCACGAAGGATATGTATACAAAGACCCCTTTTGACCCTGATAACTCTGTGTAAAGCTTTTTATTTTTGTCTTTTTTTTTAATATCAGATCATTTAAAATATTTATGAAAATATTTTGTTCAGGTCAAATGGAGTAACCCTAATAAAACCTCTTGTTATTTGTGATGTGTGTGTGTGTGTGTGTGTACATATATATATATATATATATATATATATATACATACATATATATACATATATACATATATATATATATATATATATATATATATATATATATATATATATATATATATATATATATATTTGTTGGCTCGAAAAATTTGTTTGAAAACTTTTTGGGAAATTAATGATTAAGTGGTGTACACTGACATGCATTTAATATGCAAGGAAATAAAAATAGTTTCAGCAATTGACATTTTTAAAGACATTATTATTTTTATTATTATTATTATTTTTATAGCATAACATTTTAATTATTAATATAAATTTTGTGTAAAGTTTGCATATGTGGCTTGCACAGCCAGATGCATTTACACTTGACCAAGTTCTGTCTCTAATCCGTCTTGGAGAGAATTTACGCTAGGTCTTTACATGATTGGATGGTAATCTGATCAGCATAAACCCATGAAGTGACCAAGTGTAAATACCCCCTAAGACTTCTTTGTGAACGCCCTTTTCATTGCTTTTAGTCTGACATGATCAGGGATCTTCAGATACTCTTTCCTAATGTTATGATCCTCCAGAAGGATATGCAGATCAAAAAGTGCTAAACTCAGCCAGAAACAGCACAAGGTTGGACAAACTTCACCACATTTTATCCTTATCATTAGTTTGTCTATTGTTTCCGTGACTCCCCATGACTTGGTGGACCAAGTATTTGAACATCAGATTTTGAGGCATGGGTTTCTGGCGTCAGGAATGTTTAATTTAGCTCAGATTCAGCCTTCAAGTTTTGAGTTCTGAAAGTTACAGAATATTTTCATAGTACATCAAACTCTTTTATTTCAAAAGGTCAAGACAGATTTGATTTCTTATTATATGACGCCTTTTCACTGGGGAAGGACAGAATGTTATAACATCAAAAAGGAGCTGCACAGAGTTTAAATCCAACTAACGAACCAAACTAAGAATTCTGAACTTGTTAAAACTCCAGGTGTCTAACTACAAAGCTTGCTAGAATTCTGATCACACAGTAAAATGTCTTTGACGGTCTAATTCCACTGATGATGAAATAGCTACACCAAAAATGATCAAATGAGTGAGGGCTACACTCTCCCTTTGAAGTTAACGTTAACAATAATAAAGTGTGTCCACTATCTCTTATATAGTGCATGTCCGTCCTGATAACGAGATGAAACAATGTCCACCCTCCTGCTAATTGTTTAAAAGGACAACTTGATTTAACAGTCTGTATGAGGGCAGAAAAAAGAGAGGAGATAATGGAGAAGAAAAACAAAACAGCAAACACAGCGCTTGTCTGTCATGAGGAGGATCAGATGGTTCACTTTGAATTCCTCATTAATTAAAAGAGGCAGACCAAGTGTAATTTCACCCAGAGGATGGGGATTAGTGGCTCCAGGGCCGTGATGACACTGCTACAGTGACCCGAGCAGGACAGAGAGGATGCTGGAGACCAAATGGAGGTGTTTGTGAGCAGGAATTGTTATGGGTTTCATCTGCAAGGGGAGATATCTTGGTAAACCATGCAGCTGGGTCTTTTGGGTCAGGACAGGTAAGGACATTAGTTCATTTTATGAATGGAGGTTATCTTGCTTCTTATAACCCAAGAGACATGATGCTCCTCTTTCATTTCTATGTACTTGTATAACTGCATGAATGCATTTTTTGCCTGAACCATAATCTTTCCTCAACCAACATGTCATTTTCACCAAATCTCAAATTATGTATGATGTTTGACAAAATTCGGTGGAGGACATTACATGTTAACTTTGTCTTGTCTATTCATAACAAACATTTTATGCTCTGAATAAGACTGTCAATGGTCTGTGCTTACTGACCAAATCTCTACCTCCAGTGGTCGATGCTGGAAGTATTGTTGAATGTATGGGCATGTGCAAGCTCCAGTTTCCAGGTGAAATGTCCACAAAGTTGTATTTTTAGTAGTACATGACTTAATACAGTAAACAGGAATGCATATGTTTTTTTAACCCGGCGCCCCTTGAATTGATGTAAATGTTTCTGATGGAATATGCCGCTTGTCAGTAATTCAAGAACGACTCTGTGTCAAGGTACCAGAAGATTCGTAGCAACATGTCGAGTCCTGATGTGATCATGTTGAACTGGATGCCTCTTCCTTCTATTCACCTCCATGATGCATGGACGTCTAAATCTTTTAAATCTCAGCTTCTTGTGGGACAGTATTATTCAGTAATGACTAATAATAAACTAAAGAATATGAACATTTTGGAACACTCTTGTTTAAGATCTATGGAAGGAGAAGAAATAGAGGATGGAGGGCGGATAGTGAGAAAAGTAATTGCACTGGTGCATGTCATAAGTTTAGCGTAAATGGGCAGCTTCTATCTCATTTTGCCAAATAAATTATCCATAAAGAAGGCCAAGAGTGGAAAGAAATAACTGGAAAAAAGTTAGCGGAGGCTTATTTGTATTAAAATGAATGCCAATACGAAGCTCTGGGAGAGGGATATGTTTTCCCTAAAAAGAGAAAAAGAAAGCTGAAACTGATTCCTGCCTGCAGGGATACTGTTACATTGGGAGCTAGCACAGCCTGTGAGGAATTAGAAGCATCCATTGATAATGTGGGAAGCAGAGCCAGGAAGAGACAGGGCCTTATGTTCCAATCATAAAAAAAAAAGGAATGCAATGCTGAAATCTCTCCAACTTTGTGTGGACTTCAGGATTTGATAATAAAAAGTCTCTCCAGCAATAACTGACCATGTGCTGATGCTAACTTATTGGGTATATAAGACATATCTAGGGTAAAATAATAGGCTCCCTTTCAATTCATTAGATGGAATTTAAATTTGAAAGACAAGATGAGGAATTTATTAAAATATTGTGGCAGCGGGGGTGTGGTCGAGTGCCCGTCCGGAGAGAAAGCGGTAAGGGCGCTTACACCTGAGCTAAATTATGTCTAACACCTGTCTCTAATTCCAGTGAGCTTGGGGAGAGCAGCATATAAACAGCCACGCCACCGCCAGAAGAGAGAGAGAGAGAGAGAGAGAGAGAGAGAGAGAGAGAGAGAGAGAGAGAGAGAGAGAGAGAGAGAGAGAGAGAGAGAGAGAGAGAGAGAGAGAGAGAGTCTGGCACGAGAATCTCACGGTGAAGCTACTGAGTTTGTGACGCTACCGAGTTGTGATACAGACTTTGTGATGATCAAGAGGCTGTGAAGTTTGTGAAGCTGAAGGTTACTGTGCCAGTTGTGACTGTGTTATCCCTAAGTTTGTGACTAAAAGCTCACCTGAGACCTGAACCTTCCTGTCCCAGTGACCTCATTCCCTCACAAATATATAATACATTTAAGATGTTATAATGGATACCACATTTGGTAGGTTTGGTCTTGGCAGACTAGATCTGATTCCATTGCAGCTGCAGAGCAATTATAAAGACTTGATACTGCTAGAACATACCCACACATGATGTGTTAAGTAAGACATGCTGCTGCTGCTGCACAGTTAGGCATTTATACAGTACTGCATCAAGCAACATGTAGGACAAGCTACCATTCAATTAGGCATAAATACAATCCTCTTGAAGCAGATCTAGACCTATGGTGCTGGGGAGGAGTAGGGTTTCAGAGAGAAAACTATTGCAGCAGTGAAATCAGCTTACCTGCAAACAACTGAGGCAAGCTGATTGCGAGCCAATTGGCTAACCGATAACATGTTTAAAGGACCTATCAGTTGGGCAATGTAGAGATTCATTACTGAATTTCGGATCATTTAAATTAATTTCTTTTGAGTTTAATTTCATTAAATTTTTATCATAATTCAAAATGGCATCCAAAATGCGGTGGGAAGGCTCCAGAAACAGTTTGAGAATCCCTGATCTAGACAATACCGGGTACAGTTTCATTTGCTGTCCAGCTGTTGTTTCAGATGAGAGGTTAAATGATTCTTGGAACATACCAAGAACTGAGCATTACCAAAGAACTCTTACAAGTTCACTGGAGTGCGAAAATGATCCATACAGTGCACAAATGCATTCATACAACCAACACAACAACCACATACAGTCCACTCAATATCTGCTGGAGAGTAAAGCATTGTTTCTCGAGATGTCTGAGGTGTTTCCAATCTATAGCTCAGTAGATGCGTGAAGCTCTCCTACCAAGGCTTCTCTGACTGCAGACAAGGTCAGTTACATGATGATAAGAACCTGCTGATAGTTAATCAAGCGCAGCCAAGCCCTGATTATAATCACAGGCTACATGCTTGCTTAATATAGCGCTTCACTACTCTCTGGCCCATTAACATTTACATCAATGATATTGAGAGAATTATGGGGTGAGAAAGGAGCATTAATTGGACCTTTCCTTGAAAAATAAATAAATGCATGAGCAAGTTGAAACATCTTGGTTACTGTTGTAACCTCCATTTCCTGATGGAGGTAACGAGACATTGTGTCGATGTAGTGACACTAGGGGTCAATCTTGGGAGCCCCAAACACGTCTGATCTTTGAGAAAAGACCAATGGGAATTGGCAAGTGGAATTTGCATGCCATTCCCCCGGATATATAGGTACAAAAGGAGCTGACTCGCAACCATTCATTCAGGTTTTGTGCTGAGGAGCCAAGACAGGGTCCCGGCCATTTCAGCGGATAGTACAGCATTGTGGCAAGAGGGACACAACGTCTCGTTCCCTCCATCAGGGAACGGAGGTTACAACAGTAACCAAGACGTTCCCAATCTGTCATTCACTCGACGTTGTATTGATGTAGTGACACTAGGGGTCCCTATACTAGCTGAACTATGTTACGTGAACTGCCGGTGCAGGTGCATGCAAGCCGCTGCATGCCGAATAGCAGGTGCACCCGGTCTGGAGGGGGGGACAAGACGTATCTACAATGGGAACAGGCCTCGCCAGCCGCGGCCTTTTCTCTCTTTTTTTCTTCTCACAATAGAGTGAAAACCTTTTTCGGCTGGGGCCATAAGTATACGCATCGGAGAAGGAGTTCTTCCCCAGGAGGTAAAGATACCGGGGAGACCCCATCCTACCCGAAGGAGAGGTTAACATGTGGCAAATACAACACATGGGCCAGCCGCATGTGGAAGAGGCGCTGTGGTAGGTCCTACCCGGAGGGGAGGAGCTCTACAAACACGACGACCGGAGGCAGAGGGAGCTCTGCCCAAGGGAGATGCGGATTTACCAACAGGGAAACCGTACTGCGGAAAATACATCACAAGGGGATACCAGTGGTAACCAGCACATGTGGAGCACCTACCCCAGTACAGGGCATCCTAGCACACGTACTGGGCCCGGCTACGATTTCCTCCGCCGAATTTGCGAACCACAGGGCTAGGGAGGAAGGACATCCAGGGTCCACCATCTCATGAACTCGCATGGGGAAAAAGCGCATGTCTTCCCCTTGTGGAGGACACCTGGCCGGCTGTCCTGCAACTTACCTGTTTGTACCTGACAACACATGGGACGAAACCATCTCAACCCGGAGATTGTAAAATCTCGTGAAGGTATTGGGTGTTGCCCAGCCCGCTGCTCTATCAATAAAACCAATATCATATACTGTCTGCAAATATGCGCATATTTCGTTTAAACAGATGTAATAATCCAACCTCACACAACTTCAGCAGATCCAGCATCCTGTGGATAGCTCATATATCTTACTCTGAAGCATGTATTCTAACAGTCTCTCCTCACCCGGTGAAACCACTCCCATTGAGGTCCCAAAATTGCCCCCAGCGCTAACCGACCCGGCCTCATACCCATAGGTAGAAGGCCCGGGGAGGGGAGCAGCTGGAGTGGCTTTCCCCCGGAAGAAGGAAAGCCGCGACTGCAACGTTGCCATGGTCATGTTCTCGTAGTGAGGACACGAATCATCCACAAACGCTGCCTCAACGTGACTACAGCCCAGACACGTGAGACAGCGCTCGTGGCCGTCAGAGGCAGAGAGATAGCGACCGCATCCAGGAACTACACATCTTTAAAAAGATGCCCTCCGTCAGTGCACACTCTTTTAGAGGAAATACACTCTTTTTCTGCAAGAATATATACTCTTTCAGCTGTCGAAGTGCCCAGGGGCGTACTCTGCATCAATCGTGCAGAGGGGGAGAAAGCTGCTGAAATGCACTGTACATCCAACAGCATACACTTCTTGATATGAGGAGAATGGAACAGCAGTGGAACCTGCTGCTCAACACCACTCAGCTCCGAAAAAAAAATCTGAATGAGTGGTTGCGAGCCAGCTCCTTTTATACCTGTATGTCTGGGAGAGTGGCATGCAAATTCCCATTGGCCTTTTCACAAAGATCAGAGGTGTTTGGGGCTCCCAAGAGTGACCCCTAGTGTCACTACATCGACACAACTTTGAGTGAGTGACAGATAGGGAACAAGATGTTCTCATGCCCAAGGCGTCAAGTTTTGATGATTGGGCCAGGGTCCTGCATGTCACCTTGCAAATGAAAACCATTGATATTGTTGATTTGATGTTGTTTTATTGAAGTAATTAACATAGTTTCATTACTTGCCAACATAGTCTCATGACAACTCATAGTAATTCGCACAAGATGGTGAAATGGTAAGATATCATAGGACTTGGCTCGTACAAAAATGTATGACTTCCCATAAAGCCAAATTCTCAAAGACCAACCAACAAACATAATTTTGAACTGATACAATACAAGCATCACATTTTATCTAGCTTCCTATGTAACACTTAAAGGAAGTTTTTTTGTTTGGGTTAGGGGTTAAACTTTCATATAAAAAAAAAAAATGGTTCATTTCGTTTTTTTTTCTTTGGGATTAAATTCGTATGTTTTTGCATAGGCCAACTTGTATGATTTCTCTCGTGCTATTATTACGACTTGCCATGAGACTTAGTTGCTACTTGCACATGCATTGCATCTTAGCATTATGTTATAGGTATGGGTAGTTGGCATGAAATACTTTTAGGAAATTTACTTTTCCTGAAGTGAGATATTCCATCTTTTATTTATTTTTTTGTTACATTTTGCAAATACTTCTATAATTATTATGCATGCAGCTTTTATTATATCAATAATTAAGAGACAGCATGAAATTTCTGTACTTTTTGTACATTATGTAATAATTGTCAATATTTATAAATACATTTTTCACATAGCAGGATCATTTAAAATGAATTAGTAATGTCAAAAAGATGCTTAAAATTATAACAATGAAATGGTCACCAGTTACAAGACCCAAAGTATACTGTACATTTTTCCTTGTACATTCATTTACATTTTAACTCCAGGGATATGCAGTGCATCAACATATTTCCAAGGTTTCCATAAAGTTGTGGGCACCAAATAAGAAAATTAGATGGCCATAGAAACACATACTACATTGCCAAATCATCAAAAATACAATCAGAACTTTAAGATTAATTTCATCATTATTAAATAAAAATAAAAATGCCCTTGCTCTCTTCTACATGTCTTTAGCTTTGGTGGATTGATGGCAAAGGTTCAGCCAAGGCAATGAGGGTACCAGTTGTGTCAACATAACTGTACCAAATGGTAGTTGTCGACCGATAAATCGCTGAGACGATAAATCTTCCCCTTTGGCCGATTTGATTCTTGAGGGCACTGAGAATCGGCTGCTTGCATGTGACACAACTGAGACATGTAAACTACCAGTCACGGTTTGTTTTGTTGTTACGTGCCATGGTTTTACTACAATAATAGACAGTGTGCAACACAGTGTCATTTAAACGGTTCTCATATCAGACCGATGTGTTTGAGCTCATAATGTTAAAGTGCTCGCCTGTTTCATTCTCCCTCTCTCCCTGTAACTTTTAACTGACTTTTCTAATGATAAAAGGGCAAATATCAATAAAACTAATATCATATACCGTCTGCAAATATGCGCAAATCTCATTTAAACAGATGTAATAATCCAACCTCACACAACTTCAGCAGATCCAGCATCCTGTGGATAGCTCATATATCTTCCTTGAAGCATATATTCTAACAGTCTCTCCTCAACAGTTCCCTGTCACTTTTCTAAAAGGCAAATATAAATAAAACTATTATCAATTATACACCATCTACAAATATGCAGATATCTCGTTTAAACAGATGTAATTCACGAACCTCACGGAAATTCAGCGTTTTCTTCCTGTCGAGTGCTCATCTAATCTTCCTCTGAAGTGCGTATTCTATCAGCCAGAATCACGAACTTCAGGATCAGGATCAAAAGTTCCTCTGATTCACAAATCATGATGACAAACCAAGCAGGTGATCCAGGCCGTTTAAACTGCAGGAGATTGAGGCTTGCGCTGGATACACATGAGTGCGTGAGTGCGACCAAAATCTTTCTAGCAAGTCAGTCCACTGTCGGCCATGCTTGGAACATTCTCAGGAGACTATTTCCAGTCATGAAAGTGCAGCACTTATCTACTTGAATGAAGAAAGACCAACATCTCCAAAACGGTGGGTCAAGATTACGATAAAAGAACACATTTCAAATCAGCAGTAACAGCTGACAACACAGGTATCATAAATTGTGCTTCTTTACCTCAGATTATGCTAAAAAAAAAAAAAAAAAAAAAAAAAAAAAATTTCCCAGCTTTTATAGCTAATGTGCATGCGCGTTCTCAAGTTGATTGACAGGCGATGTCTGTATCTAAAAGGTGATTAGCTCTTTAACCTGTAAGGCGGGACTATCTATCTACATCCATTGACCATTGGCTGCAGTTGGGCATTCTAATTTCTCCCATTCATTTTAATAGAAGTGGCCCATCTCTGCTAAATAGTTTTTGGTGCAACTTCAAGGTAAAAGTGCTTCACGTGTGCTATGAGTAAATGTCTTATTCACTATGCACTGTATGTACAATTAGTTTGATTCAGTATATTTTGAGTAAATGCAATTGCTAACGTGGATATGCCATCTATGGTTGCTGAACTACTGTGTGTAATGTTATTTAATTAGTCCTAATATATTAACAATTTCTTCATGTGCAAATAAACTATTAAAATTTGATGACCAAACAGAAATCAGAAGAAACTGCTATATAGCATTTAAAATACAATATATATTTTTTAGATTATTTTTTACAAAGTTAAAGTTTTGCGTGAAACGTAGTAAATATAGTGCCAAATAAGATTATTTTTGTGTGTGTGTGTGTGTGTGTGCAATTTTGTTTATGTTTTTATTATATTAAATTGTGTTATATATCGGCATTGTATCAGCCTGTCGGCCACCTTGCTCTCTGGATATCAGCATCGGCCATTAAAAAACCAATACCAAAGGGGTACAGGACTCCAACCCAAGTGTCAATATTTGATGCCATGAGGGTGAGAACAGGGCCCATTGAAAAACAAACCATTGAGTTTTTGTGGGAAACAATCATATTTCTGACAGAACCACAGTACCTCACAACACGAAAACCTCACAAAAATAAAACCACTGTAAAACAACCAACTGTCTGTTAACCACTGCATTCAAAATCCTACTGAATGATCATATTATGCTGCATCCATTCATTTAATTCCTCATGACGGAAGGGTTTTTACTTCTATTGTAAAGGCTTTTGAGTACAGTACCGTCAACTCTTCGATCTCCTCCCTGGTTTAAGCCCCCTACAGCTAGCACACCACACTGTGTTATCTGAGCTGACAATATTGATATTTTTCTAATAGTCAAAGTAAGCTCTCCACTCATAGCTCCTATTGGATTGGGGATTCATTTGAATGATGCATATCGATGCTCGCTAATGAAAGGGCCTATAGAGCCTGCAATCTTAATTTGGGAGATGCAGGATAAACTTATGGTATCAAACAATGGAGCACTGACTCAATAAAAACCTGTTGTATTCATTAAAGGACTGAATGGAGTTGAACCATATTGGGCGGATTACTTCTGGTTGTAAAGGAAATTGGAAAGATCCAGTCAATACAAAGCTCTTGATAATAGAAGAGAAGGCCATCAACTGTGCCTTGATGTACAGCTGTTAGGTGGTTCTAAGGTAATAACTAGGGAAACAGGGTTAACCTGTTGATGTGCATAACTCCCCAACCAAGACCTGATGTCACTTTGCTTAAATTAGTTCACATTTACTATATAGTCTAGTTTAAAAAAAAAAAAAAAAGTTAATAATGTTGTCAAATTATACATCTTTATAATTTGTCAACATTATTAACTCTTTTTTATTTTTTATGAACTGTTCATAATGAACATAGTAAATGTGAACTCATTTAAGCAAAGTAAAGTCAAACCCATGGGTGGGGTCAATGAGCATCAACAGGTTCTTAAACTAATTTAGATAGTATCTTAATTAAAACATTAAATAAAAATAAGTTATGTGCTGTTGCTTTAAAACAGTCTTCCACTTTTCTAAGGATTTGGCATATGCTAGCCTAAAATGAGTAATGATAGGCTGCGCATATCTGTCAGAAAAATAAGCAGGCTTTTGACCCGTAACTTTTAAATCTACTCAGGCAAAGCAGCGGCACCACTGAGTGAATCAAGTTTCTAATAGTTTAAAAAAATATTTTTCATTTTTATTTCTATTTCATTGTCAATTTGTCACTCCAGTTTGGTTTAGTTTTTTGTTTTGTTTGTCATTTCTTTGTTAATTTTAGTTTAGTTTTAGTGTTGTTTGTTAGTTTTCGTTTTTGAGTACATTTAGTTTTTATTTTAGTTTTTGTGGGGGGAAAAAAAACAAGCATTTGTGTAATGTGGATCATCAAACTGGACTCCCAAATGTCAAATTTGTAAATAAGAAGAAGACGACGACGACGACGACCCACTGGATTTCAGTACTTACACTGGTGGCCAAAAGTTTGGAATAATGTACAGACTTTGCTGTTTTGGAAGGAAATTGGTATTTTAATACACCAAAGTGGCAATCAACTGATCACAAAATATAGTCAGGACATTACTGATGTAAAAAAAAAAAAGCTATTTTATTCATTAAATGAAGCTTAACATTGTCTTTGTGTTTGTTTTTGAGTTGCCACAGTATGCAATAGACTGGCATGTCTTAAGGACAATATTATTACAAAAACGGCAAAAAAGAAACAGCTTTCTCTAGAAACTTGTCAGTCAATCATTGTTTTGAGGAATGAAGGCTATACAATGCTTGAAATTGCCAAAAAAACTGAAGATTTCATACAAAGGTGTACACTACAGTCTTCAAAGACAAAGGACAACTGGCTCTAACAAGGACAGAAAGGGATAAGTACATCAGAGTCTCTAGTTTGAGAAATAGATGCCTCACATGTCCTCAGCTGATAGCTTCATTGAATTCTACCCGCTCAACACCAGTTTCATGTACAACAGTAAAGAGAAGACTCAGGGGTGCAAGCTTTATTGAAAAAATTGCAAAGAAAGAGACACTTTTGAAACAGAAAATCAAAAAGATAAGGTTAGATTGGGCAAAGAAACACAGACATTGGACAACAGATAATTGGAAAAGAGTGTTATGGATCTTAACCCATTGAGCCTTTGTGGGATCAGCTAGACTGTAAGGTGCGTGAGAAGTGCCCGACAAGACAGCCACATCTATGGCAAGTGCTACAGGAAGCGTGGGGTGAAATGTCACCGGAGTATCTGGAGAAACTGACAGCTAGAATGCCAAGGGTCTGCAAAGCTGTCACTGCTGCACCCGGATGATTTTTTGATGTCAACACTTTGAAGTAGTTTAAGAAGTTCTGAATTTTTTTTTTTCAAATTGTAATAGTAATTTTGCATGTTATTAATGTCCTGACTATACACTGTGATCAGTTGAATGCCACTTTGGTGAATAAAAGTACAAATTTCTTTCCATAGGAACAAAATCTGCACATTATTCCAAACTTTTGGCTGCCAGTATATACGAGTAAAACGAAACACATATTTCCAATTTAAGAATGCTTCTTTTTTATTGAACTTTAACAACAAAGTCCTCTTTAAAGCTACACTATGTAAGTTTTTTTAACCGACCCAGAGATGGCTTTTTCTTGCTCGACAGTTAAGATATTTTATTGGACTGATAGTTAGCAAGGAAGCTCTCATAGTGCGGTAGTTCATTAGATAGCGTTAGCTACTTTAATGGGGCATTTTATTATGAACTGTGGTACTGCAGTGCTTGTTTTCATTTTCAAGCAAGGACAATGGAAAAAAAAATAATAATAATAATTTATGCTGGTGTAACGGGAGCCAGCTGGTAGGTAGCTGTGCAGTATGTAAACCTCACTCCACTGAACTCAAGAGGTACACTAGCAATTGGCGCTAGAGGCTGTAGCCTTTATCCTCCTTGTTAGCACGCCCCCCTTCCATGCCGGAGACCCTGGCTCAAATCCTGCTTGGAGCGGGTTGGCAGGACCGGTTATAGTGGTACTGTGACCTGGATGGGAGTGAGGATTAGTAGAGTGAGTGTAATGGGAGCCAGCTGGTAGGTAGCTGTGCAGTATGTAAACCTCACTTCCCTAACCCAAAGAGGCGCACTAGCGACTAACGCTAGAAGCTGTAGCCTTTAGCCTCCTAGTTAGTGCACCCACCTCCCATGCCAGAGACCCTGGTTCAAATCCCGCTCGGAGCGGGACAGCAGGACCGGTTACAATGCCAATCTCTAAACCAGTTACTGCTTAAGTCTTTTTGCCTGCTAGCTAAGTAATAATAGTTTCCACGGTGTGACTTTATCTGATATGAACAGTAATCATTATGTCTAATGTCATCGTTGCCAATCTTTTGTAATGTTATTCATTTTTAAAACAATTGTTTTCAATAAGTCAAAACAACAGCAGCGGATATGTTACTTACCTGCTCATAAGACATATTTTTCGGATATTCACATTTTTCTTTCTTTCTTTTATTTATTTATTTTATTTTTTGTGGGGAGGGGGTGAGTTTTGATGTCGCTAGTGACATTCACTTTGATAAGACAATCATCTGTAACCATGGTTACACCGGCCATCAGATTCATCAGCACAGAAGAACAGAGCCAAAGCCCAAATCATGTAATTACCAAAACAATGTTCCAGTTTTATAACTTGCAGAGGGCCAAAAGTTACACATTGTAGCTTTAATGCAATTCTTGATATTTGAAATTTCAATACCACAGTAAAAATGCATAATATTATATTATCAACACACTCCTTTATTTAAAAATGTAAATATTAATGTATATATTAACATGAAATTAAAACAATGACGTGTTGCCTTGGTGTTTCTCAATTTATGGAGAAAATGTAAACACAGAACTGTCTATTGAAGTGATCCCCCTTCGTTTTACTTTTGACTTAAAATTTCAGAATATGAACCAACTGAAACTTTTTAATTTTTTTATTTTATGCACTTTAGTTTAAAATGGAATGTTTTTTAACAGCCAGGAATGTTCTTTGCAGTAATATAACACAATGTTGTATGGTTATATGTATTCAATGCGGCCTCTTGTGGACTAAGGAAATAACGTCAATTTAAAAAAATCATCTGACTTTAAAATTAGAATTCGAGTTTAAAATTTTTTAATTTATTTTCTCTGCCCAACTGACAGCCCTACACCCGTGCAAGTTTCTGATGATCTCCACAGGTGCTGGCTTGGTGAAATGTCCTGTAATTATATCAAATGTCATTTTTTTCTGCCTTTTACTTTTCTCAGTGGAGCCTTTTTTTTTTTTTTTTTCTCTTTTGTCACTTACATGTATAATATGATATTCTATACTAATTGTTTATATTAAAATAACAATCCCTCCCTGCGGTCCAAACAGCATAAGTGTTGCCTTCAGACGGAACTTCGAAGGGACAACAATCAAGATAGCTATGCTTTAAGATTGTTTCAAACAGAATCTCCCAGTCAATTGGAGGTGTACCTGTGGATGTATTTTAAGGCCTACCTTCAAACTCAATGCCTCTTTGCTTGACATCATGAAAAAATCTAAATAAATCAGCCAAGACATCAGAAAAATAATTGCAGACCTCCACAAGTCTGGACATTGTTATGTTTGAGGGAAAAAGGTGAGGCTTGCAAGACGAAGAACACCATCCCAACCGTGAAGCGTGAGAGTGGCAGCATCATCTTGTGGGGGTGCTTTGCTGCAGGAGGTACTGGTACTCTTCACAAAATAGATGGCATCATGAGGAAGGAAAATTATGTGGATATATTGAAGCAACATCTCAAGACATCAGCCAGGAAGTTAAAGTTTGGCCGCAAATGGGTCTTCCAAATGGACAATGACCTCAAGCATACCTCCAAAGTTGTGGCAAAATGGCTTAAGGACAACAAAGTCAAGGTATTGGAGTGGCTATCACACAGCCATGACCTCAATCTGATAGAACATTTGTGGGCAGAACTGAAAAAGCGTGTGCGAGCAAGGAGGCCTACAAACCTGACTCAGTTACACCAGTTCTGTCTGGAGGAATGGGCCAAAATTCCAGCAATATATTGTGAGAAGCTTGTGGAAGGCTACACAAAACATTTGATCCAAGTTAAACAATTTAAAGGCAATGCTGCCAAATACTAACAAAATATATGTAAACTTCTTATTCACTGGGAATGTGATGAAAGCTTAAATAAATAATTCTCTCTACTATTATCCTGACATTTCACATTCTTAAAATAAAATAGTGATCCTAACTGACCTAAGACTATGATTCTACGATTAAATGTCAGGACTTGTGAACAACTGAGTTTAAATGTATTAGGCAAAGGTGTGTGTAAACTTCTGAATTCAACTGTATATATATAAACAGTATATATATATATATATATATATATATATAGCCCCATACCTTTCAGCCCTGCAAAGCTCTCACAGTGGATGTTAAAGTCTTTGAAGTGAATAGGGCATAGGGATAATCACTTCTAAATGGAACGCACACACCCAATTCAACAGAGCCTCTACTATAATGCGCTGATGAGTTGAATCAGGTGTATTAGATTAGGCAGACATCCAAAATGTGTAGTGTTGGGAGTACTCCAGGAACAGAACTAGGAAACGCAACTTCAACGGTTCAGGACACAATCCCATTATCATGCACAGCTATTCGAGCGACTCACATTTCTGACCCTGTTCCACATTGTCAGCAGCTCAGACATGTCTCACCTTAACAGAAAAGGTACCACATGGAACATGTCCTGTGCCGCTGGACGTTGTGCTCGAGTAACTTATCATCTTGACTTTTGTGGAACATGGGTGTGGCTGCCCAGTCCCTGCTCATCATCACCATTAACAACAAGCTGTCATCTGGAATCCTGTGAGGCTGCTGACATAGTTTGTGTTTAGGAACACTCTGTCGTATACATTATGCATTTGCTCTCGAGCCTCAAGTTGTGTGGCATATCACACATTCTCTTGATTAAGAATACTGGCAGCCATTTGTCATCTCTTGCACTCTAAGCCACAATTAAAACACTGCGATAAGAAAAAAATATATATATCTTATATTACCAGAAGTTGTTTAAATGTACACATAAATAGTAAAAACAAATGTGATCTCATCTGTATTTAAAGTGTATTACTATTTTTTTTTTTTTTTATCACAGATATGTTCCTGACAGTTTCACTGTCTATGTTTGTGTTAAAGTTGCATACAGATATCTATGAATACCAATGAGATCACCCTGATACATATTATTTTGGGGTTTTCTTTTTAACATTTGGTTAATTAAAAGGTGCACTAGGTCCCTTGCAAAGTTGCAATAACTGATATGATATAATATTTACATTTCATTTAGCAGATGCTTTTATCCAAAGTGACTTACGAACAAGGAATACAACAGAAGCGATTAATTCTAAGGAGGTAGTAATAAGAGAAGTCCTATAATACAAAGTTGCAGATTGCTCAGAGAAGCACAATTAGAGAGGAAGAAGAAGAAAGAAGACAGTAATTGTATTAGTAGGACTGGGTCAAGTGCTCGCGAAAGAGATGCATCTTTAGATGTTTCTTGAAAGTGGCAAGAGAATTAGCAGCTTGGATGTGGATTGGCAGATTGTTCCACCAACAAGGATCAGTTGACATGAAGGTCTGGGAAAGTGATTTTGTGCCTCTTTGAGATGGCACCATAAGTCACTGCTCACCCGCCGATCGTAAGCTTCTGGAGGGCACATTGACTTGAAGTATCAAGTGTAGATAGGGGGATGCTGAGCCAGTGGTTGTACTGTAAGCGAGCATCAATGCTTTGAACTTGATGCAAGAAACCAATGACAACCAGTGCACTTTGTTGACAAGAGGCGTGATGTGCGCTCCCTTGGGCTCGTTGAAGACCAGTCGTGTTGCCGAGTTCTGGATCAACTGCAGAGGTTTGACTGTACATGCGAGAAATCCTGCCAGAAGAGCACTGCAGTAGTCCAGTATAGACATAACAAGAGCTTGGACAAGGAGTTGTGTAGCATGCTGAGATAAGAATGGTTTGATCTCCCTGATGTTATACAGAGCAAATCTGCAATGTTGGGCTGTTCTTGCAATGTGGTCTGTGAAGTTCAACTGATCGTCAAACACAACCCCAAGATTTCTGGCTGGTGTAATTGTTGACAAGGCTAGTAAAATTGTAAAGTTACGATGAACTACTGGGCTTGCTAGAACAATGAGAAGCTTCATCTTTGCTGGGTTACGTCTTTGCTTGAGTATTGCTTTGCTAGATGTCTGTAACAAAGTCTAAGCTACTGTTTAGCAATTTTAAAGAGAAGCATTAAAGGTCATACCAAAATGCAGAAAGTAGAAATTTATTTGCAGGCCCAATCTAGCAGTATGTTAAAGTAGAGCCATTTTCCTCTCCCTTTTAATATAAACCTGTAACATAAGCCTCAGCCAAAGCTTTTAAACTTATTTGGAAAACACTCATATTGTCTAGAAATAATATACAGTTTATACACACACACACACACACACACAACCAGTCAATAGTTTTGAAACACTCATTCTTTATATATATATATATATATATATATATATATATATATATATATATATATATATATATATATATTTTTTTTTTTTTTTTTTTTTTTTTTTTTTCACATTTTAGAATAATAGTATAGTCATTAAAACTGTGGAATAACATAAATGGAACTATGGGAATTATGTTGTGACTAAACAAAATCCAAAATAAATCAAAACTGTGTTATATTTTAACATCTTCAAAGTAGTCACCCTTTGCCTAGAATTTGCAGACATGTACTCTTGACATTTTCTCAACCAACTTCTTGAGGTATCACCCTGGGATGCTTTTTAAACAGTATTGAAGGAGTTCCCATCTATGTTGGGCACTTATTGGCTGCTTTTCTTTATTATTTGGTCCAAGTCATCAATTTCAAAAACTTTTTTATTTTATTTATTAATTTATAGTTTTATACTGAAATAAATTAATATGGTGGCACAATTACATTTTTGTCTACAAAACTAATTTCAAACATTTAAGCATACTCCTTCAGATCAAAAGATTTTTAAGATCATGAGAAACATATCAGTTTATAGTTTCAAAACTTTTGACCGGTAGTGTGTGTATATATATATATACAGTGCATTCATAAAGTATTCAGACCCCTTCATTGTTTTCACATTTTGTTATGTTGCAGAATTATGCTAAAATGGTTTAAATTATTTATTTTTTTCACCTCAATCTACACTCCATAACCCATAATGACAAAGCAAAAAACAGATTTTTGATAACTTTGCAAATTTATAAAAAAAAATAAACACTTCCTTATTTGAAGCACATTCGGCAGCGATTACAGCCTCAAGTATTTTTGGGTATGATGTAACAAGCTTTGCACACCTGAATTTGGAGCTTTTCTGCCATTCTTCTCTGCAGGTCCCCTCAAGCTGTTAGGTTGGATGAGGATCATCAGTGGACAGTCATTTTCATGTCTCTCCAGAGATGTTCGACTGGGTTCAAGACCAGGCTCTGGCTGGGCCACTCAATGACAGGAGAGTTATCCCTACGCCACACTTGTGTGCTTAGGGTCAGTGTCCTGTTAAAGGAGAACCTTCAGCCCAGTATGAGGTCCTGTGCACTCTGGACCAGATTTTCCTTCAACTCTTATCAGTCCCCCAGTCCCTGCCGCTGAAAAACACTCCCACAGCATGATGCTACCACCACCATGCTTCACCATTGGGATGATATTGTGCAGGTGATGAGCGGTGCCTGTTTTCCTCCAGACATGACACTTGGAATTGAGGCCAAACAGTTCAATCTACATTTCATCAGACCAGATAATCTTGTTTCCTTCAGGTGCTTTTTTTGTGTCTTGCACTGAAGAGAAGCTTCCATCTGGCCACTCTGCCATAAAGCCCAGATCTTTATCTTTACTTTATGAATGCACAGTATATCTATATAAAATGGCCACCTGCAATTTTCAACATTTAATCATTCTGATACAAGCAAATTTATGCTCCAGAGGGATAATCAGACAGAGAAGTATAAAAAAGAGCTCACTAAATGCTAATGCAAAACCCTCATAAATTATACCTATCAACCTGCTATTTTAACAGTAAGCCTACAGTGATGACAAACATCATAGATTTTTTAAAACAAAGCCTAACAATTAAGTGCAGAGTGATTATCACCTAAAAGCTTTGAAACAATGTCAAATCACCTGTGCACTGACATCTGGTGGAAATATGTTTATGACTTGCTTGTATTACCGTTTTATCAACATCTCGAGTCAACAGTACACTGAATTGTGAATCGCCGCTTTCGGAGATGTCTGACATACTGAGAACCGATGAGCTGCTGACATTGAGCATGCATGTGATTAAGAGACGAAATGTATGTTTCAGGTGTATTTTGCTTAACAGCAGAAAGTGTAACAAATAAAACATACTGGAAATATGTTTATGACTTGATTCAATTACCGTTTTATCAGCGTATGAAGATAATCCAGTCTACAGCTCTTGAGTCAATAGTACACTGATCCTGGGACAGCAGCTCTCGAGACAACAGTACATTGAGTCATTTGCAGGCGTACAGGCATATTAGCATTATGTATAGTGACGTCATTACACGATGATGTAAATGAACTGGTGAATCGTGTGTTTTTTTTTTTACCTGTTCATTGAAACGAACCGTCTGAAAGAACCGGTTCTCGGAAAAGTATCGGACTTCCCATCACTGAACTCCATCCCATCAGTAACACTGGAATAATGTTTACATTTTTTTTAATTTTTTTTTTTTTATTGATTTTAAGCAATTAAGATACAATTTTAAAAAGCCTTACTGTGCCTCCAGTCTTTGTCTAGTGACTGAGGATAGTGCAGCAGTGGGTGAAATTGTATGTTTTTTTTTTTTTTTCCCCATCTGAGAACAGAAATGCTTTAAGAGATTGGATGTCAGGTTAACTTTCACACAGGCTGATCAAAAAGATTAACGCTCACACGTCTGTCAAAATTAGATTAGGTTCTGTGCAAAATCTGCCAGGAACTGGATAAGGGATGCAATCTTCACAGGTTCAGATGCAATGTTTGGCAAGTCTCAATTCTGATATCAGAGATATGGCAGCAGGGAGAGTGATATCACTTGTTAGCCAAGGACAGACACTTTTCCTTAGGATATTATCTACTGCACACTTCACTTTTGAAAAGGCATTTTTCTAAATGAAATTGTATGGCACTGACTCTATGCTAATCTGCTCAAGACAACATGTTTGTGACTAAATCATACTAGTGAAAATTTTGGTGGTGATACTTTAGGTGCTAAGTGAAAACAGAGGAGCACTATAATACCGAATCCCACATATTCTTGGATAAAGACTTTATTGAAGAAAACGTTTTCTGCTGTGCACGTAATACAAAAATTTGATTGCCTCATTAATGTAGCATTGTATGACTTCTCACATAATTCTAATTAGTGGCAGTAAGCAGCAGTAAGTCAAGTCATTTTTATTTGTATAGCGCCTCTCACAACACACGTAGTTTCAAAGTAGCGTTGCAGAAAATCATGCATTAACAGAAAATGAAACCGTAATATCTATAAAGTCTTAGAGTCATCGTGTAGTTTGATTAAATACAATTATGAAGTGTATATAAAAATAAGTAATTAAATAATAACTGTATTTAGAAACCAAATGAGCAAGCCAAAGATGACTGTGGCAAGGAACACAAAACTCCATAAGATGTTGGTTAACAGAGAAAAATCACCTTGGGAGAAACCAGGCTCACTGTGGGGGCCAGTTCGTCTCTGGCTAACAGAATGAATATAATGCCAATATTACTTATTTATGTACAGTGCAAGTCATGGTTTAAAATTATTAAACTAAATGTTAAGGGCCAGTGTTTAAACAAAGATTTTGTAAGAACTGTAAGATTAATGACTAATGTCTCTGAAGTTCATCCTGGATTAACTGCAGAAGTTCATATAGATGCATTGTCCTTTGTTAGTTGGCTGATGAAGGCTTTTATTGGCAATTTATTGATAGTCTATGCATTCCATTTTAAGAATGTAGTCCATCATTAGACCAAGGTGTTGTACGGCGAGCATCACTATTACTGTCGCTAATACCAAAGGTTAATGATTTAAACAAACCCCAAAGCTAAAAGTATTAAATGTGCCCCATTAATTTTCTCCAAAGGGGAATTGATTTTTAACAATAACGTATAAACTTTTAAAGACAGATCTACCATGAGTTTCAATGTTGTTAATCGATGTTATATGCTTCTGTTGAATCCATAAGTCTGCATTATTTCAAATTTATTTAAAAAATGAAGAAAAAACAAAAGTTTAATAGCAGAATTTCTGGTTGAAAACTACCCTCCCCCTGAATCCTGAAGAGAAAAGATCCAACAGTCACAGAATACAAATCGTGCTAAAAGAGCTTTGCGTCTACTTCCATGGCACACTGTGAATGGTGCAATCGAATCGGTCTCCCCTTACTCGAAAACTATATTTTTGTAATTATCTAAATATTTTGCAGTAAACTTAAAATGTATGTTTTTTATACTTACAATCAGCAACTTTCAATCAATAGTTGCATTTATATTTGTGTATTGGCTGGGCAAGAAGCACTCACATTTTCTTCAGAAAAAATAAAATAAAATAGTCTAACTATCTGTATCTTCATAAAGTGTTAACTTCAGCTTTTCAGGAGGCTTGCCCAGAATCACACAACATGATCACATGGGAAGTCGGCATTTTGTTACCTAATGCTCCTGTACCCTTATAAAAGCCCTATTCTGCCGAGTAACTGACAAGAGCCAAGTGTGTTTACTTTCTCCTGTGGTGTGACTGATAGCACACTGCATCAACAGTGTGGAAGACCCGGGTTATTGTCCCACATTGAAACCAGGAAGTAATCGTGTTCGCACAATCAGTGTCAAACGCAATTTTGGAGGTTCTGTTTTCACTTTAAGATTGCATTTTTACTCCACTGACAGTTAAGTTTAGGGTTGGGTTTTGGGGGATGGACTTAATAAAATTTGCACTCATCTTACTATATTACATAATTTACAGCTATAAACTTCTCAACTTGCTTTCGGCACCCCTCTGTGGGCATTTCACCCAGAAACTGGAGCTCATGCATGCCCTTACAGTCAGAAACACTTCCCGCTTTGGCCACTGGGGCAGCAATTCAAAAGCCAGTAGGCACAGATCCGGTTTAGCTCAAGAAATGTCGATCTAATGTTTCCCAATTCACCTTGAGATCAGTCTGAATCAAGTGTGCATTATGAAAGTGTAAATGCACAGATCTAGTGGTGCTAGTAGGGTAGTATTTCAGGTGTCAGTACTGCCTTTGTGTGAATCTTGCATGAATTACCATGTCAAAGGGTAAATCCTGCAGTAACCTGCAGCATGTTTAATCTCACAAACCCTGTCAGATGTTAGCTGCTTTTAACTTTCTCTGAGTTAAAGCCCTTTTCAAACCTCTAGCAATAGAAACATGGCTTAGAGAACCAACACAGAATACTTCCAATTATTGCCAGCAACAACAAAGTGTATAGCAAACACCTGTGTGGAAAGGGGCTGTGGTATTTCACCTTCATCTGCAAGCATGCTACTTGAGAGTGCTATACTCGATTCACCTTTCAATATCCGATCTCTCAAACATTCTAATAATGTTCAAGACCAGATGGCAATGGGGCCTCTCACTAAACGCTTTCAGAGTAATGGCTGCCTAAATCTTAGAGTAAATCTTTCCGAAAGCTATTGGGATATGTCTATCGCAGTATAAACGATAAAGCAAAGTCTATTAGTTGACACATTTCTACTGTCGCACAAGACTGATTGCACTGTGAATTCGGTAACAGTAGCTCAAAAGTTCTTCCACTGATTTCGGTCTGTGCTTACCGAAATTGGAATCGCATATTTTATTAAGTCTACCCCCTAACCCACACTCGAAACCTGACCATCAGTGAAGTACAATTTTAATTTTAAAGTGTAAATGCAACCTCACCATTGTTTATTTGAGCACAATAACCTCCTAGTTTCCGTAGGGCAGAACCAGTGTATTGGAAGTTGCTCTTGCACCACAAGAAAAATTAATCAAGTTTGAAATGATGCAAAAATGTCTGATGGGGAATGTACTTGTCAGTAGTTCAGCAGAATGGGATCGATTTCAAGGTACAGAAACATTCAAAAGCACCATGTCAGTTTCTAGTGTGATTATTATGGTCGCACCGTACATACATCACATCGTCCAGCCCTAATTGTAGCCATTAAAAGTTTGCTTGGTTAACTTTAAAGCTAACTTGAATTTGTTCAAGGTCATCAGAACTTAACTTTTTCTTAGGCACCTTCATACAAAAATGTTAAGGTAGACATAACATCCAAGGTTTCTGAACAAGTTTGCAGGCTTTTACGCTCTCTAAGATGATTTGTGCTGTATAGTCTGTATCCCGTTATGGGTCTGTTTACACTTGGGCACTTCATGCAGCTTGATCAAGCAGATCAGAATCCACTTTACCCATGCTATATGCAAAAATAATGGAGTTCACTCCTATGATGATGCTATTATTAGGCAGCGAATCAGGAGACGGCAACAATTGTTTTGACGAAGCAACATTTGATATGAGCGGCATTTTCTTTGTCGTCTTTTGGCTCTCAAACTTCAGTGTAATGGTGTAGTTCCATTTGGGAAGAGTGAAGTTCACACATGTGGCCTGAACAACCAGATGCTTTTAGAGTTGGCCAACTGTCCAAGTTGCGTCTTGTATGTGTTTCAAACTGAATCAGATTGCCATCCGTCTCGAAAGCATCTTGTACGGCATTTACACTTGGACTTTTTATGACTGAATAACTATCTGATTAAAACTCATGAAGTGACCTAGTGTAAATACAACTTAAGATACTAAACTAATGGCAAGTTCATTTATTGTCATTTTTTAGCAAAATGTTTCTCAAAGCAATGCAACCTGATACTGTTATTTCCAGCAACCAATGCAAAGAGAAAAGTCCTTTGATCACTGATTTCCTGTAAATTGTTAAACTTTTGGAAACTCTGGTATCAAAAGCCACAATCTTAAATCCACAGGGCTGAAATGACACGTTATGTGCATTATGACAGCTAACAGTTTAATTCAATTCCACACCCAAAGAGATATCCTGGTGGTTCTTCAGACTAGCCATGCAAGACTCCATACAAACATGTCCAGTAGTACTAAACAACACATATATATATATACACACACACACACACACACACACACACACACACACACACACACACACACACATACAGGTGCATCTCAATAAATTAGAATGTCGTGGAAAAGTTCATTTATTTCAGTAATTAAACTCAAATTGTGAAACTCGTGTATTAAATAAAGTCAATGCACACAGACTGAAGTAGTTTAAGTATTTGTTTCTTTTAATTGTGATGATTTTGGCTCACATTTAACAAAAACCCACCAATTCACTATCTCAAAAAATTAGAATATGGTGACATGCCAATCAGCTAATCAACTCAAAACACCTGCAAAGGTTTCCTGAGCCTTCAAAATGGTCTCTCAGTTTGGTTCACTAGGCTACACAATCATGGGGAAGACTGCTGATCTGACAGTTGTCCAGAAGACAATCATTGACACCCTTCACAAGGAGGGTAAGCCACAAACATTCATTGCCAAAGAAGCTGGCTGTTCACAGAGTGCTGTATCCAAGCATGTTAACAGAAAGTTGAGTGGAAGGAAAAAGTGTGGAAGAAAAAGATGCACAACCAACCGAGAGAACCGCAGCCTTATGAAGATTGTCAAGCAAAATCGATTCAAGAATTTGGGTGAACTTCACAAGGAATGGACTGAGGCTGGGGTCAAGGCATCAAGAGCCACCACACACAGACGTGTCAAGGAATTTGGCTATAGTTGTCGTATTCCTCTTGTTAAGCCACTCCTGAACCACAGACAACGTCAGAGGCGTCTTACCTGGGCTAAGGAGAAGAAGAACTGGACTGTTGCCCAGTGGTCCAAAGTCCTCTTTTCAGATGAGAGCAACTTTTGTATTTCATTTGGAAACCAAGGTCCTAGAGTCTGGAGGAAGGGTGGAGAAGCTCATAGCCCAAGTTGCTTGAAGTCCAGTGTTAAGTTTCCACAGTCTGTGATGATTTGGGGTGCAATGTCATCTGCTGGTGTTGGTCCATTTTGTTTTTTGAAAACCAAAGTCACTGCACCCGTTTACCAAGACATTTTGGAGCACTTCATTCTTCCTTCTGCTGACCAGCTTTTTAAAGATGCTGATTTCATTTTCCAGCAGGATTTGGCACCTGCCCACACTGCCAAAAGCACCAAAAGTTGGTTAAATGACTATGGTGTTGGTGTGCTTGACTGGCCAGCAAACTCACCAGACCTGAACCCCATAGAGAATCTATGGGGTATTGTCAAGAGGAAAATGAGAAACAAGAGACCATAAAATGCAGATGAGCTGAAGGGCACTGTCAAAGAAACCTGGGCTTCCATACCACCTCAGCAGTGCCACAAACTGATCACCTCCATGCCACGCCAAATTGAGGCAGTAATTAAAGCAAAAGGAGCCCCGACCAAGTATTGAGTACATATACAGTAAATGAACATACTTTCCAGAAGGCCAACAATTCACTAAAAATGTTTTTTTTATTGGTCTTATGATGTATTCTAATTTTTTGAGATAGTGAATTGGTGGGTTTTTGTTAAATGTGAGCCAAAATCATCACAATTAAAAGAACCAAAGACTTAAAATACTTCAGTCTGTGTGCATTGAATTTATTTAATACACGAGTTTCACAATTTGAGTTGAATTACTGAAATAAATGAACTTTTCCATGACATTCTAATTTATTGAGATGCACCTGTATATACACTGTATGCTGTTATTTTCCTAAATCACACCAATTGCCTTTTTGACAAGTAAACCATCTGAAATTGCATCTTATTTACACACAAAGTAATTTTGTTTGTTGATTTTAATGCATTTCATTTATAGTAAGTACATAATGCTATGATGTCCCTGGCTATGTTTGGAATAGCATACTACCATACTATTATTACTATTGCTGGATTATATATATATATATATTGTTAAATTATATATACTGACAGTTGACTTTTTCTATCTACATTTGACAAAAAAAATTAAGAATACTACAGAGCACACAGCATAGAGCATACTGCACCTTAATGCAATGTGCTTGACCTTCCATTTCCAGTTTGATGGATGGACTGGAATTTTATCAGCCACGGTTTATAACATCTCATTTTTAACTTGTTTGTTTTATTGAACTGTCAAAAGTTTATACTCTTCTACATAAAATGTAATTAACAATGCAATTTTACCATTTTTATTTCCAAGATGCTGCATTCCATTCAACTCGGAAAGTCAGATTTTACAACTTCCTACTAGGAAAAGTGCAATGAAACACCACTTGAACTTGGAATTCCAACTTGGAAGCTCATGCAAAGAAAATTTTCAACTCTGATTTCGCTGAGGTGCAGGTGCTTGATTTCACATAAACATGTCGGCACCCAGGAATATATGCAAGTAAGTGATAAACATTCACTTTTATTAGATACTATTAATAAATTCCTACATTACATGATATTAAAGCTTGTTTAACAAACATTAGTGTAACTTTGTGCTGGCGCTGGCAATGACAAAGACGATGACGTGTGATGAAACCAAGTGCAGTTTCATTCCATACGTGAAATCCAAAAACCCTAACTACAAACGCATGGCTTGGCAAGATGTGAAGCATGGGATCAGGGCAACGTCTGTGGAAGGTGGAGCCATGAGAGACACAAGGGGCGGAGCCTTTAGAGACTTGAGGGGTGGATCCATGGAAGGCGGAGCCGTGAGAGACTTGAAGGGCGACAATAGGGAAATTGGAACCCAGAGAGTAGCCGACAGCTCGAAGGGCCAGGGTGGAGCCGGAGGCAGGGAGGACCAAGGCGGTGCCCGATGCTCGGAGGAGCAAGGCGGAGCCGTAGGGATGGAGGTCCCCAGTGGAGCTGAAGGATCGGAGAGATGAGGCGTAGCCAGAGGATCGGAGAGCCAAGGCGGAGCCAGGTGACCAACAGACCAAGGAGAAGCTGGAGGGACGAGGGACCCCGGTAAAGCCAACAGGCTGAAGGACCACAGTGGAGCCGAGGGAATGTAGAGCCGAGGTGATGTTGAGGGATCGACAGGCCAAGGCAGAGTCCAGGGCTCGGAGGGTCTAGGCGGGGTCGGAGAGTCGAAAGTTACCCTTGTCTGATCAGGAGAACTAAGGGTGGGCACAAGGGCGGGAACCAATTCCAGCTCAAATAGCCCAGTGAGAGATGTCTCTGGAAAGAACAAGGCCTGCAACGCTGGTTTGTTGGCCAGAGATGAGCCTGAGACCTTGCATGGAGCAGACTGAAGCTTGGCTGTGACGTGGCATGGAGCACACTGAGGTGTGGCTGTGACATGGCATGGAGCACACTGAGGCGTGGCTGTGACATGGCATGGAGCAGGCTCAGGCGTGGCTGTGATGTGGCATGGAGCAGGCTCAGGCGTGGCTGTGATGTGGCATGGAGCAGGCTCAGGCATGGCTGTGACGTGGCATGGAGCAGGCTCAGGTGTGGCTGTGACGTGGCATGGGGCAGACTCAGGATCCGGGGCAAAAGATGGTGCTAGCTCAGCGGCCATGATGTGGAACTCTGGCTCGGCGGCCATGATGTTTTGTTTCTTTTAATGCTGTTGGGTTTTCAATCCAAAATATAACAATCTTATATGTTGTCCCTTACATGTTGCAGTATGGTTAGTACTTTGTTTTCTGAAATGCACTGTTTTCAGAAATGTTTCATTTCTGTTAATGTTGTGGTATTACGGGTTAATGGTGTTGTGCTGTCAGCTTTGTTTGTTCCACAAATGCTATGTTAATTTTATGTTGAGCCCTCCAGGGCCACTGTACTATGCAAATTCGTAATTCATTTGAACATATTTTGCCTAACCATCAAAGTGAAATGCTATCAGCCTTAGCTTCAGAGCATTTTTATTATACTGTACCAGCTGATAGATGGTCCTCAATAAAAAGTGAATATTTGTCTTTCACTGTTGAGATCTGAGTGTTTTGCACTTGTCTAATGGGTAATGGTCAATTTCTTTTCTAAAGCGTATTAGCTTCTGCAACTCTGCAGTCTATTAATCCTTACGCTGTGGATGCAATAAATGCGGGTTGTACACAGAAAATAAAACAAGTTGCTGACAGCGAGTTCAGAGGAAGAGGAGGAGAAGCTTCATGCCTTAGCAACCAATGAAAATAATTAAAGAAATTGTTTACCAAATGAAAATTCAGCCATTCTTATATATATATATATATATATATATATATATATATATATATATATATATATATATATATATTTATACATTATACATACACTGATCAGCCACAACATTAAAACCATCTGCCTAATATTGTGTAGGTCCCCCTCGTGCCGCCAAAACAGCTCCAACCCGCTTCTCAGAATAGCATTCTGAGATGATATTCTTCTCACCATGATTTTAAACTGCTATGGTATGCTTAAATACACCCTGCAAATGTATTTTCTTCAGAGAAAGACCCAGTGAGACCAAGAGAGACAGAAAAAGATGGGAAAGACAATGAAGACCATCGCATAACACCATTATAAATGACATTTTCTTTCTCTCCTATGTCTGATAACTAAAAGAATGAATACATTTGTTATTTCTTGGCAAAGTAACTGGTGTTTGGCTCCGTGACTTCACAACGGGGGAAAAGGCATAAATTCAGAGTCTTCACACAACAGTTGTATAGAGCGGTTATCCGAGTTACCGTATATACACAATATTAGCCGGGTGGTTTTAATGTTGTGGCTGATCAGGATATATACATATATATATATACATATATATATATATATACATATATATATATATATATATATATATATATATATGACTGATCTTAAACTAAAATTGGTCTGTTCTATAAGGGAAAGTTCACCCACAAATGAGAATTCTCTCAAAATGTACACACCCTCATGCAATCCCAGATGTGTATGACTTTCTATCTTCTGCAGAACACAAATTAAAATTTTTAGAAGAATATCTCAGCTCTGCAGGTCCATACAATGCAAGTGAATGGTGACAAGAAATGTGAATCTGCAAAAATCACAAAGTCAGCATAAAAAGACTCCAGTGGTTAAATCCATATCTTCTGAAGTGATATGATATGTGTGGTAATATTATTTATAGATCAATATGTAAGTCCTTTTTTACTAAACATGTCCACTTTCAAATAAGTATTCTTCATGTGTATCGTCACCTACTGGTCAGGGCTGGTCAAAGTTGGAGTTTTTTGGTAAAAAAAAAGGACTTAAATGTTGATCTATAATCTATTTATATTCTGCAGAAGAAAGAAAGTCATAAACATCCAGGATAGCTTGAGTGTGAGTAAATGATGAGAGAAATGTAATTTTTTGGGTGAACTATCCCTTTAATGAAATTTCAAACACTGCCCCCAGTGGTCAAAGCGGTAAATGTTGTTGGACATGTGGGCACGTGTGAGCTCCATTTTCCAGGTGAAATATCCACAGAGGGGTCCAAAAGCAAGATGTGAAGCAAGTTATTTTCAGCTATGCAGGCAGTAAAACAGTGAAGAGGAATGCATGTTTTACAAACTGTAATACCCAACCCAAACCCCCAATCTAAACCTAACCATCAATGGAATACAAAAATATTATGTTAGAGGGAAAATGCAACCTCCAAATCGGGCACATCACCGATTATGAGAATACGATTACTTCCTGGTTTCAAAGTGGCATCCGAACACATGCTGCTGATGTTGCATTTTGCACCACAGTGGAAGGTAAACACGCTGGAGCCAAAGCAAACATATCTGATAGGAGATGGCTCTTGTCAGTGAGTCGGCATAATGTCGCCACTCCAAGGGTACCGGAAGTATCAGAAACAACATGCCAACCTCCCGCATGATCATGTTGTTCAAATAGTCAATACGACTCATGTGCCATCTTCTGAAAAAAACTATAGCTTTTTTGTGAGAAACAGACTGCAGTTCACAAATTAAATACTGTGCCTATGGCACTGGTCAGTGACACCAAACGCCATTAGGTCTAATTTGTCCCCAAACCAAACGTCAAACCTGACAGCGATATTCATAGTGGCTTGAATGTTCATGCAAGAACTTGCTTTGTTTTTAGAGCTAAACAATGCAAATTTTGCATGAAAATGTGCTACTGTGAACGAGCTTTGCTCATGCACTCATTTTCAAGATTTTCACTGACTTGACTTTTTTCACAAAACCTATCGTATGTCTTCAGTAGACTTGGAATATAGCATCAAAGTCGCACAGACTATTTTTATGATAATTTAATGTTGGGTCCTTTAGGTTATTAAGTCGCTATCTACTCCCATTTTATTGAAAATACAGGCCGTGATGTTCATTGAAACATCTCCTTTTGTGTTTTGCAGAAGAAAGAAAGTCATGCAGGTTTGGAATCACATGGGGGTAGGTAAGTTATGATAGAATTACATTTTTTATTGGAGGGCAAGATTTTCAGTGAATACATTTTCAAAATTTTAAAAAATGTAGAATTATGCCTTAAATTTGTTACTCACACAAAGCTATTGCATGGCTGAGAAAACTCAGAATTTATCACACAAGTCATTTGGACTACTAATATATATATATATATATATATATATGGGATGGGACAATATATCGAATCGAACCATATTGCAATAGTGTTATCTGTCCATGTGCACATACGTAAATGAAATGACCCCTTTTACATCATAGTCTCTCTATCGCTTGATTTGACCCTTACTGCACTTTTTTTCCTATACTGTTTACAATGTCCTTGAAATGCTTAAAGTGCTTGAATTTAGCATTTAGAAATGTGAGTACTGGAATACCTGTAAAATCGACTTTTGTTAAAAGGGCTTGATATATAAATGGTCCATTTCTTCTGTGTAATGTGTGTCTGTCAAAGATGAGATCCCACACTCCACTTTCATTGAATAATGTGTCTTTTAATATCCTTTCTGTTCTTTAAAGTCAGATAAAAAAGTAAAAAGAAATATTTATTTTAGTAACAAATAGCACGGATGGGCAAAAAACTGAGACTTGTCTCTCGTTAATAATTTAGCACTTGTTTTACAAATGAATGTAAACTTGTGTTATTCCTTGTAAATTCTACACATTATTTCAAACACTGACAGCTCAGATCATTATTACATACATTCAATTTCATGATGTAATTTTAATTGATAGAATGTTTAATTTGTATATGTTTAAAAAGTTAAAATGTGTTTATAATAATGATGACAAACAAATTATAAAAAAATAAAATATTTCACATATTTTTCAGAACAGTTTATGTTCAGTTCTATTGCTTGTTCTGCACCTGATCAGCCTAAATGTAGCCCACTATTTCTGAAGGCTTTTTTTGTTTGTGATATTTTCTTATAGTGAAAGATATATGAGAAACTCATTATGTTAACTTTGAGCATTTATATTGTGTATTACAGCACTTTATGTTGATGAGAAATTATTCTGTGCATTTTTCGCATACATTTTAAAAAAACTAAATACATGTTTTATTGATTTTTTTTTTTTTTTTTTGCCATACTTTGTCATTTAAGTGTTATAATATCAAATCGAGATTATATTGAATTGTGAACCTCAATATCATATATCTAACCGAATCGTGAGATAGCCATATTGTCCCATCCCTTATATATATATATATATAACAAAATGGCCACCGTTACTTTGTCTCGGATCTCGTCCGTTCGAAGCCTGCTGTGCATCACTTTCACTCCCTTTACAACCTATTCATATTGTCACACCTACACTTCCACACTCTGCTCACAGTGGTCAGCCCTATATAAAAGACAATTCTCCATTGTCGATCACATTTGTGACTGTCACTAATGGGCTGCTCGCTGACAGCAAGTTGCACCACAGTGATGGCTAAACGCGACATGACTTGTCCATCACAAGCCCCCTGCACCCCTTACTGAGTTCCTGTCCTGCTGGCTCCATCATTGGCAGGTTTAATAGCAGACCACATGGGGCTCTGCCAAGGTAAACAAAGCCTTTTCCTCTCAGCCAGACTCCTTCAACAAGTCGCCCACATCCTACGCTCGCCTCTCATTTCGCTCCTCAAGCTTGATGTTGCCTCAGTCACTCTCTCGCTTTCTTTCTCTCGCTCTACTCTGTCACTTTTCACCCCTCCACTTGCTTGATTGTGCTGATGACCTCAATCAAAAGACAATTACCTAGACGAGGGCAGGAGACAATTATCTCCCATCAATGCGAGATTGACCACACCTGAATAGAGACGGCCACCTTTTATTCCCGTGCAGGTAAAAAAATAAATAGAACAAGCAAACTCTAGTGTGAGTGAGAGAGAGAGAGACATGTAGACAGAATGATAAGGGGGAGGCGAGCATGAAATTTGTACCTGCAGTGCTTATCTGTTCTTAAACTGAGGTGGAATATTAAAACGTACTGCATAGGCACACCAAAGACGATTTAGGAGTTCAATGTAACTAAACAGCCTGAAAGTATAAAATACTCACAAATAAATTATTTCACAAGACTCATTTACAAATATCGTTTTAAATGGTTTGTGTTTTTCATGCCGCAAGTCCACACAAATACATTTTTAGTTTTAAAAAAAAAGTCAGTTTACATGTAGTATTTTCAATTGAGCGTTTTCAAAAGTATTCATTTTCGGTGATGGTAAACCAGCCTAGTCTCATAGAATGAACGTTAATTTAACAACATTTTATGTGCTGCGTTCTACATTTCGCTGCAGTTTCCTGGTGAGATGAACACTTGAGGCGTTATTACAACTGTGCGTTTTATTCACTTTCACACAAATCACGAGTACAACGGCTATTATGACCACACATTTTTCACACTGTTATCCACACACTGCTATGTTATGGTATCGAAACAATTTTACTATAATGCATTATTTGAAAAACTGTCAATTTTAATGCTTGTATTACAGACCCACCTACATTTACACACTTATTCCAACTTGTTTAGCTTCTGCGGTAGCTCACCTGATAGAGTGTCGGACTTTGGACTTGGAAGACCGAGGTTCGAGCCAAGCCAAGCGTCACGACTCGAGAGATGAAAGTATCATAGAAGTGTCACGAAAAGATGTGGTTGCTTCAAAAAATTTGCTTTTCATGTCATATTCGCTTTTAGGACACTATTAGTTAGATTCAAGTTTTAGATTAGGGAGGCACATTTTACTCATTAAAACCTCCATCTAATATTCACCTTTTCACTTGCTTTTGGCGCACCCCACTGGACATTCCACTGGGAAACTACAGCCAAACGTGTAAAAAATAATTAAATTTCATTTTGCAAAAATATTGCCACGGTCACGCAATTTTAATGAGATCAGCAGAGGAAACACAGCATGAGAATTTTTAAGGAATCTTCAATTCTTTTGTTTACAACAAAAAATTTTTTTGACATCAATAATTTCAAACCTGATGCAATGCATCCAGGTGGTGTTTTAAAATCTGAACAAATTAATAAATGAGATTTCAAAGCTTTGGCGGCGAAGAAGAGAGGGATAGTTATTTGTAACTTTAACAAAATATCTTTAACAATGCTATCATATTTTTTCAGAAGACTTGGAATACAGCACACAAATCATATGGACTGCTTTAGATTAGATTAGATTGAACTTTATTGGCACTGTGCAGAGTACAGAGCCAAATGAAAAACAGTTAGTATCTAACCAGTGATACTGTAATACAGTATATAAATAAATAATGGTAAAGTGCAAATTGGCAAGGAGGTCTATATGTATTATAGAGATTAATGTACTGCAGAAATATGGTATATGGTAAGGGAGGTGGTTCAAATAGAGAAATGTGCAAACATAAATCCTGCAAAAACTTATGGGTGCTTCTTTAGTGTTTTTGTCCTTTTTGGAGCTAGGAGGTAGCTTAAAGGACTGTCCCAGGCTCAATATAATCTTAATCAACAGCATTTGTAGCATAATGTTCATTACCATAGAAAATAAATTCAACTCGTCTCTCGATTATTCACACACACACACACACACACACACACACACACACACAGTCACACACACACAAAGGGAAAAATCACGGTTACAGTAAGGAACTTTCAATGGAAGTGAAAGGAGCCAGTCCATAAACTTGAGAATACTCACCTTTTTAAAAGTATAACCACAAGACACAAACATAATATGTGTGAACATGATTTTAGGGTGATGAAGTCTCTGTTCAATATTATATTAATGTGATAAAATCAATTGCAGGGCTTACCTACATTATGTAATTTGCAATAAGGTGTAATATTGGATATAACTTTATAGAAATAAGGTTATGGTTTGTAAGTGATTTTATCACACTAAAATGATGTTAACACGTATAATGATTTAATTATAAGATAAAGAATGTCATTCTCTCTGATCATACCAGTAAATAGATACTCTTTGAGTTTAACAATGCTGTTGTTCCTGAGAAAAATAATAAGTTGCAACAGCAAATAACCGTAAATTTAGACAAACTCCAATAACCGCAACCAAATTCCACTTCTTACTGGATGGGCTGTCTGGATAAAGTAGATTAAAGCATTTTTACTTGGATCGATATGGTCTCCGTTGCCAGAATGATGGGATTGCATGGCAATTTAGCGAATCAGACGGTAATAGGAAAATAGGGCATCTATGGGGGATAGATATCAGCCGCTCTGGGTGCAGTGTTGTTATGTTCACTCCAGGAAGGAGATGGTGGAAGATGGTGCTTTTAAAATGTCGTATAAAACAATGTGGCTGTTGTGTGGAAACCTTGAGACAATGATGCATTAAATTAATAGCTCAAGACAAGCAAAAAACAATGACATGTGTCACTGATGTCAAACCTGGCAGAACGTGTCTTCATGAGCCAATTTTTAATATACACATCATCAATGTGATTTGAAAGCTGCGGCTTATGGGAAAATGTTTAGAGTACAGTGAATTAAATTGCAACCTAATTGCAACCAAAGCTATCGTATAGATTTGGGAAAACTTGGAATATAGTGTATGAGTCATATGGACTACATTTATGCTAGTCTTATAGTGCTTTTTTGTCCTTTTTGGAGCTTGACAGCACTTGTATTGGTCTGCTACTTGACACGAGCCAGACGGGACCTAACAAACTGTCAGGATTCAGGCCGATTTGAGTCAGTTTTTGAAGTATAACTGTGGGTTCGAGTCAGGTTTATGTTTATAATTAATGAAAAATGATGTGTGTGAACAGACGAGATAGGGGCTGTTGACCTCAAATGTGTCTGCACTGTTCTTCAAATGTTTTTCTTTGTAAGTACAGGATGGTTTTTAAGCATCTTGTACAGTACCACCAAATTCTTTTGGGCACTATGTAAAGTAAAAAAAGAACTCGAGAATGCATCTAGAGACACCTGCATTCTGTTACATTTGTTGCGTTAAGTCAAAATTGTTTTCTAACACAGGTGTCACAAAGTTTCGAGTTTCAGGTTCAGGTTTAAAATTTGATGGTAATAGTCAGGGCTGCGTTTCCCAAAAGCATTGCAAGCTTAAGTTGATCACACAGACCACTGGCGCCAATGGTTTCTACGATATGCTTAGGCTTACGATGCTTTTGGGAAACGCAGCCCAGGTTGATTCCACCTTTTAAAAGATATTTCCATTAGGAAATATGGTAATTTTTGGGGAGCAATATTTTATCTAAGTTAGCATAGGCCTACTATTATGTATAATTATGTATAACATCCATTATGTAAAAGACTATTTCAACAAACGCTACAGTTTTTTTGTGACATATTTATGATGAAATGTATAATTGTGTGACATTGTGTGAAAATTTATAAGAAAGTGCTAAATACTTGTTGGGTTTTGATACTTCTACTCACTGACACTGCTCACAATAGAAGATATGTTATGTTTACCTCTTCAGGTGAAGGCAACAACAGGCAAAAATACACGACCTGATTAACTTTGTAATTTAACTTAAATCGTTGTTGAAACATTTGAAATCCAGCTGAAACATTACATATATATATATATGTGGTGATGGGGGCGTGGTCGTGTGTCTGTCTGTGGGAGAGAGAGAGAGCAGTAAGGCTCTTCACCTGGGTTATCATTATCTCTAACACCTGTTTCTTGTTGTAGTGATGGCAGAGGGAGACATAAAAAGCCACACAAGGCAACAGAGAGAGAGAGAGAGAGAGAGAGAGAGAGAGAGAGAGAGAGAGAGAGAGAGAGAGAGAGAGAGAGAGAGAGAGAGAGAGAGAGAGAGAGAGACACACACACACACACACACACACACACACACACACACACACACACACACACACACACACACACACTCTGACTCTGAACCTGTGTGTTATGAGGCCATTACATGTTTGTGTTACAGACAGACAGACACTACTTGGCCACTGAGTGCATTTTTTTTTTGTTTGTTTGTTTGTTTAAGTTTTATGAACGATGCTGAAGAGTAATAAAAATACTCATGTTGATCATTCGCTGCCTCCTGACTCCTTCATTGCCCAGACAATGAACCTTCCTCTCTCTCTCTCTCTCTCTCTCTCTCTCTCTATATATATATATACATATACACACACAATACTGTGCAAAAGTTTTAGGCACTTGGGAAAAATGTTGCATAGTGAGGATGTCTTCAAAAATAATGCCATAAATAGTTTTCATTTATCACTTAATGTCATACAAAGTCCAGTAAACATAAAAAAAGCTAAATCAATATTTGGTGTGGCCACCTTTGCCTTCAAAACAGCACCAATTCTGCTAGGTACACCTGGACACAGTTTTTCTTGGTTGTTGGCAGATAGGATGTTCCAATCTATTTAGGCTGTCTCAGTTGCTTCTGTCTCTTCTTGTAATCCCAGACTGGCTTGATGTTCAGAGGGGAACTCTGTGGGGACCATGCCATCTGTTGCAGGGCTCCCTGATCTTCTATTCTAATCTTTTTTGCAAAATGAATGTTTGGAAATCTAAAATGTATATTTCCTATTGACACACTAAAGCTGAAAATATTAATAACCATCTTAAGACAAATGTTTTTGTGAAGCATCATATGTGTCTAAGACTTTTGCACAGTACTGTATATATATATATACATATTAGAGCCCGACCGATATGGTATTTTTGAGATGATACGATACTGACTTTAGAGAGGGATAATTCACCGATTACCGAGATGGTGGTCGCTATAGTTAATTTTTGAGCTAGAATGAAAACAGACCTATTCTATGTGGATTTTTCATCAATTTTTCACCGATATGACTATGCAAAGGTACTCAGAAGGCTGCTTTCTTAAATATTTTTATCAAAGAATATTTGACATTATTATTATACATTGTCACTTCTAGAAATGAACACTGAGAAAATAAAGAATAAATAAAAATACAATAAATAGCTTAAAAAACACTTTCAATCTGCTACATTACTTACTGCACTGACAAACTATAGCTGGCTAACAGCAAACAGACATGAGTGACATGGTTGTCAGGGACAAGGTTAACGTTATATTAGTAATATTAAAAAGAGAAAATGATGGGGTCATTTTTTATTAACTTTCCAGTAAGTATTTCACAAACTAGTTAGCAACTTACCGACACACAGCTCAACTCCACCCTGTCTGCAGAGCCACCGTTAGCTCAGCTCTGTAAACAATGGAGACGGAGCACGCTCTGCTGGACAAACTACGTAATGACACCAATTCTAAAGCATTGTTTTCTGCATTATAAGTTCTGAAAAAAAGTTTTCATATTGGCCGATACCGATATATCGGTCGATCAATAATATATATATAAAAAACAAACCGTACAGTTCGCAACCCACGGTTTGGTAAGCATTGGCACCACGTTTCACCTCAAGTTTATTGACGCATGTGGAGCACAAGGTTTGGTAAAGAAAACAAAGCATCAAACAGACAGGCACAGTAACAACCTCCACTAATGCACCTGTATGGCTCTGTAGATGGATATGTATGGCTCTGCCAGTGTTTCATGTGGGTCAACTTGATGACATCACTGTTCTGCAAGCGTTGTTTGTCGTTGAAAATGGCTAGCGGAGAAAACGAGTCGCTGATAGAGAAGCCCCCTGCATTTCTCCTTTCTGGGAACATTTTTGCAGTCAATTACAACAGCGATGTTCAAAAAAACTTTTACAAAACAGGCACTGTTTGCAGACATCGCTCGGCGTGAGTGACGTATACTGATAATATATGTCAATAATGCACATGAAGGTTTAAAACATGCATGCAAGTTCTTCCTGTTTCCTCGCGTGGCTGTAATCTATCGCAAGCATCAATAATGCGCTTTGATTAATGGCATTGACATCACCCAGGGAAAGAGCCACAGGTGAGCCGAAACAGCACACACTCCCTTCCATTTTTAAGCAGGCACTCTGTGCTAATTCAGACAGACATGAAACAATAACTAAAGCTCTTGGGGTGTTCATGTGGGATTTCCACGTATTATTAAAATAATCGAGCAGCATTATCACAATATCCCTTCTCGTATGCATTTTAATTGCAAGGTTATTCCTTTTATAATGATGTACAGCTTCCAAATATTGAATCTATGTTGAGATGAGTTTGAAGTGCACTTTATGTTGATGTATGTAGCGTAATAGTACAGGTATTAAGTTAAAATGTTGATTTAGTAATTAGAGAATTTATTATTTTTTTTTTTTTAGTTAAGGGCCCTGATGAAAATTAACCATGGTTTTACTATAGTAAAAGTACATGCTGTCACTATGGCTTTCTGAGCAGAAATCATAGTTTTGATACAATTAACCATGATTTTACTATATATTGTAACCATGACAGTAAACACGTTTATATTGTGGTTACTATGATTTTACTACAAATGCCATGGTTAAGCTATGGTTACTGTTGTAAAACCATGATTGTTATTTAAGGGAAAACCTGTTGAAGTGTTTAACAAAGCAAATACCAAACCATACCGAAACCGTGACCCTAAAACCGTGACACAAACTGAACCGTGAGAAATTCGTTATGGTACTGTAGGTAATCACAGCCGTGCTGATATATGGAACAACAGTATGATTGCGAGTGTGACATTGCTTTTATACAACAGTTTAACGAACAAGTAAATAATATTAATTTTAAATAATAATTCAATTAAATTATGTAGTAATAATAATAATAATAATCATCATTAAGATAAGCTCATTTGTGCACTTTTCTCCATAAGTGAAAATAGTTTCAAAAGAAGCCAAATTTGTGTTTGGTTAAATGAATCAGCCTTTATGAACAAATCTTTTAAGTTAACAAATCGTTCTCAACCAGTTCCAATTTATTCCGGTGGCGAACAGCTCTGTGTTTTTTTAACGATTCAGTTGAATCAATGATTGAATGACTCACTCATAACAGAAAATACGCTCATTTCTTGTGACCTACTGATCAAATATGCATCTCGTGAAATGGTCACTGAAGGAAACGATGAATCAAAATCACAGCCACTATTTGGAAAGCCACAAACACAGAGAAGTGCAGTGATGCAAATAGTGTCCCAGTGCTTTTGGACTATATATGAGAACTCTTGGAATGCTGCTTGTCCAATCAGATCTGAGGAACGGAACTAACTGTTATATGATTTACACAACATGAGGGTGAAAAATAGGAATTTTATTTTTGGGCCAAATCTTGCTTTAAATGGATCATGGTAACTATTTGCAGAATTCATATAAAAGGCTATGTCATATCTTTATTTTAATCTAATACGTCTGCTCAAGGGATCAACAAGTCTTTGGTGCTGGTACATATCTGTCCCTGCAGAGTTCCCTCATAACCCAGATACAGTAGAAACTCAATTGTTATGGCTAATGCCACCCACTGTATGCATCCAATGACAAAACACAGTCTGTAAAGCAATCCTTTGGGCCACACATTTATCATTTGCCCCAAAGTGGCATAATATCTAATCTTTAAACACTAGGCCTCCTGTTATGAAACACCTTGTAAAAATTCCCTGAAGAGGGGCTCGGATGCAAACATTCAGCTTTAAAATCCCAAGTGGCATCGTAGTGGAAAAGTAAACTCTTTCTCGTGACATATTTTTACGAAGGCACTGTGGATGTTTTTGGAGTTGTGTAACTCCCTGAGGTAGAGACTGTACTGTGTCCAATGACAAACACCATTAAACATGGTTTCACCAGAGCAGGTTTGTCTTTGCCAACCACATTTCGTTTTAATTAACAGCATATTAGGAGGATTCAGTAAAAAGGGATTGAAATGTAAAATTATCGTTGCAATAAAGTACATAAAAATGTAGTAGTGCAATACAATGGTACATCCTCTTATTAAGCAGATCACTATGTAAAATGTATTCTGAATCAAGTCACTCAACAGCATGTTACAGTGATTTTTCCATAGGTTTCAATGCATAAGGGAATTGTTTATTTTAACGGTTAATTTACATTAACTGTCTGAAAGAACCGATACACTTAAATTATATGGTTTTCCCAGGGCTCCATTGCTTTGTTCACAGTAATGTAGCATTTTGTGATGCTACATTGCTATTTGTTGGAAAATAAATGTTTCTAAAGGAAAAGCTATGCTATTCATAGTCATGCTATTGAAAAATGTAATTAAGTTAGTAGCGTCGCTACTTCCAGGTAACTTCTCCCCAACACGTTTGCTTACACAAATTATGCTTTGGAAATGTGATATCACAACACCATTTAAAAGCAATAATCAAAGCCAAGCAGTAAATTGCAAATGCATTATCGCATCAGGACAGCACTTGCCTTAAATGTTTAGTTAATCGCAATGGCAGCTCAGTGTGGTGGCAGTAAAAGAGAGAAATTTCTTTGCTGTCAAGCAGCAGCCGAAAATAGACACAATTAAGTACCAGTAGAGGAAGAATGACTAGAGAATGTCCTTCCCCTTTGATGACAACCTAATGACTCCTACTTATCATCAGAGGAAAGAGCAGGAGATTGCAGTGTCACACTTGAGTAGAACCAGTGACACAGGGCCTGGGTGTGTCACGCCAGAGTATTCATTAGTGTAAAACATCATTATGGAGCAAGACGTTTGTCTGCAGGCTTTTGGCCATTCATCACAGTTTTTAATGTCATTATCATTACAGCAATTATATTCCAAAACCATAACAATTATCATCTATAGCCATGCCATCAATAATGTAAGGCTCGCTGGAAATGCCACGTCGCTGTCCTTTATCCGGTAAAAAGTCTTTGCCTTTGAAATAAGGCTAACTTTGTGACCTGCACATATTGATGTTTTTATTTTCAAACCTTCCAAAGCCATTTAGAGGCACCGAGCATTGGTGGGCCCTGAAAATAGCAGTGTGTGAGGTGAATTCAAAGAGAACGGCTGGGGATCGAGCGGTTCTGGTCTCTCGATAGATGGTGTGCAAGTGTGCAGATGAGAAAATGGGTGGATTTAGACAGAAGAAAAGAGAAACATGCTTTTGTCTTCTATTGGATGTGCCAGCTCACTTACACCCAGGGGGGACTCTGGGAAACGGGTGTATGCAAACATCTACCTGAAAATAGCAGAAACAACAGCTAGCCTTTATCTCCAGTGTGCACATTGCTTTTGAACAGTATTTCAGAGATTTGGAGAAAACATGGAGTCCAAACTTGTTTTGTCGCTTGCCAAAATGTTCAATATAAAATCATGTCATGTCCATCATTTTTAGATTTTCAAATTACCAGTACTTCGATACAAAGTCAATACTAAAGTAAAAAAAAAACATCTGATACCAGTCTTTCTACAGTATCAGTAGTATGGAGTAATGACTCAGTTTGGTACCCAAGAGCTATCACATGCCACTTTGTGTGTATGCTCTGTGAAGCACGCTTGTGCCTCAGGGTTATGTGGCTGTGTGCGTGAACAGTCAAATGCGCTTCTTGTTTAAAATGCCCATCTCATGACTGTTATAAAAGAGGTAGTTCTTAAAGGTGTAGTTCACCCAAAAATGTTTTTGTCAAATGAATGTTTTCTCATGTCATTCCATTCTGTTTGACTTTCGCATTTCCGTGAAACACTGTTATTCAGAACCAGTTCTATTTTTTGGAAAAACAATACCTGAGCTGAATGATTTTCATGACTTCCGGTTGCATAACGGTTCTCAAACATGCATTCTTCTGCACTGCCTTTCAGCTGTTTTGCAACACTGCAACTAAATCAGCAGCGTGAAACCCACTGTTGTGCCATTCTCTTACGAGTTGGTTCTTTTGAATCTTTTTCTTTTAAATCTAAAGCATGAAACATAAAGCATGATCAGTGCAGCCTGAATCCAAAACTAATGACTCTCATGAGCTGGTTCTTTTTACTGAATGAACAACTTATTTAAAGGAATATTCCAGGTTCAATTCAAGTTAAGCTCAATTGAAAGCATTTGTTGCATGAAGTTGATTATCACAAAAATGTGTTTAGACTCATCCCTCCTTTTCTTAAAAAACAATAAATAAATAAAAAAATTAAATATCGAGGTTACAATGAGGCACTTACAATGTAAGTGAATGGGGCCAATTTCGCAGAAATGTGAAGCTTATAATTCTATAAAAGCACTCCTACATTAATTCTATTAAAACGTGTATTATTTGAGGTGTAAAGTTGTTTAAAATGTCATTTTTACAGTCATTTTATGATTTTAGAGTTTGTTGACATTACATCTTCATGGCAACATGATTGTAAAATTGGCTATAACTTTACACAGAAAATGTTAGTAAGTGATTTTATCAAACTAAAATCATGATTGCATGCATATTGTTCATGCCTTGTGGCTATATTTTAGAAAAAGGGAGTATTCAATGTTCAAAAATTGGCCCCCTTTCACTTCCAATTGTAAATGCCTCACTGTAACTTTTTTTTTTTTTAAATGAGGGACGAGTCGAAAGTAATTTTTGTGGTTATCAACATTATGCCACAAATGCTGTCGATTGAGCTTAACTTGTATTGAACCGGAATATTCCTTTAAATCACAAATCATTAATTTCTCAAAACTCAAAATTCACCAAGAATTGTTACTTTTTTATGTGTACTGAAGGCTCGTGAGACTTAATTCAAGAGTAATTACTGGATGGTTGTTAGTATGATTGTGTAGTTAGATACACATTATGGGTTTTGTTCCAATTAATGTTATTTTATAAAAATGATTGAAGAAAATATCTTAATTAAAATCAACACACCATTTGCAAGAATCTGTTCTGGTAAAATATGAAATCATCTCATCATTTGGTAACAGGCTGCTAAGGACAGTAAATCCAGTAAGAACTGCATTTCTTATTTCCAAATATTTCTTCCTCAAAAGAAGTAAAAGAATCATTAATGTAACCGTTAAGGAATTTCTAAGAAGATCGGAACTGGAATCAAACATTTCAAAACCTACTAACATCATCTTTGGTGTTTCATTGAAGCAAGAAAGTCATACGGTTTTGGAACAATACAAAAGTGATCAATGATTATAGAATTTAGATTTTTGGGTGAACTATCCCTTTAAGTGAATGTAAACAGGTGGGACAAGCAAATCTGATCTGTGTTAAAATATAAGATCTATGCAGCCTAATAGATCTGTATACTGTATCTATTATATATATATATATATATATATATATATATATATATATATATATATATATATATATATACTACCGGTCAAAAGTTTTGAAACACTTACTCATTCTTTATTATATTTATTTATTTATTTATTTTTTTTTTTTCACATTTTAGAATAATAGTAAAGTCATCAAAACTATGGAATAACATAAATGGAACTATGGGAATTATGTTGTGACTAAACAAAATCCAAAATAAATCAAAACTGTGTTATATTTTAACATCTTCAAAGTAGTCACCCTTTGCCTAGAATTTGCAGAAATGTACTCTTGACATTTTCTCAACCAACTTCTTGAGGTATCACCCTGGGATGCTTTTTAAACAGTATTGAAGGAGTTCCCATCTATGTTGGGCACTTATTGGCTGCTTTTCTTTATTATTTGGTCCAAGTCATCAATTTCAAAAATGTTTTTTGTTTTAATAAAATTTTATTTTCATAATGAAATAAATTAATATGGTGTCACAATTATATTTTTGTCTACAAAACTAATTTCAAACATTTAAACATACGCCTTCAGATCAAAAGATTTTCAAGATCATGAGAAACATTTCAGTTAAGTGTTTAAAAACTTTTGACCGGTAGTGTGTGTGTATATATATATATATATATATATATATATATATATATATATATATATATATATATAATGTATACATCATGATGGCGCCGCGGATGGCCGCCTCAGTGTGGAGCGCTTCTATTGTTATTTTGTTTGTTTGCCCTGTGTTTACTAATCTTTTTCCAGTCAGTTTTACCAGAGACGAACTGCTGAACATTCGAAAGCATATACCAGTCAATCTTTTCCCGGATTTTGAATATTCGGACGTTTTGTTTGACATTTTAGTCGGAGGTGGGGCTGTGCTGTTTAAACATGCTATGAGATGCAGGCGAGGTTGACGAGCAGGCGCGCTGGTCAAGCTGTGTCGGCGGGGCATTCGAACAACGCTGCCGAGCATTCATCTTGCGAACCTCTGCTCTCTTCCTAACAAAACGGATGAACTACATCTCCTCACCCGCACAAACGAGAGGCGGTGGAACATGCTTTTACATCAATAAAAGTTGGTGTACAGATGTAACAACGTTAAAGAAGATGTGCTGTCCTAATTTGGAAGCGCTCTTTATTAACTGTAAGCCTTTCTACTCGCTGCAGGAGATTTCCTCATTTATTCTGGTGAGTGTTTATATTCCTCCACAAGTGTGCGTGAATGCAGCGCTGCAACAGCTGGCTGATCACATCACAGACAAGGAACAATAATACCCGGACTCAGTTATTATTATTCTTGGGGATTTTAACAAAGCAAACCTCACACGTGAACTGCCCAAATACAAACAGCACATTACATGCCCAACCAGAGACAGAAATATACTGGATCATTGCTACAAAACAATAAAGGATGCATATCACTCTGTTCCTAGAGCAGCTTTGGGACTCTATGATCACTGTCTGGTTCATCTTCTTCCAACCTACAGACAGAAATTAAACTCTGCTAAGCCTGTAGTAAGGACTATAAAGTGATGGACCAACGAAGAAGAGCTGGAACTACAAGCCTGCTTTGACTGCACTGATTGGAGTGTTTTTGAGGCTGCAGCCACAGACCTGGACGAGCTCACAGATACTGTTATGTCATATATCAGTTTCTGTGAGGATATGTGCATTCCTACTAGGACTTATTTAACATTTAACAACAACAAACCATGGTTTACAGCAGAACTCAGGCAGCTTTGTCAGGCCAAAGAGGATGCTTACAGAGTTGGGGATAAAGTCTTGTACAATCAGGCCAGGAACACACTGAATTAGGGAATCAGAGTGGCTAAAAGAAGATACTCTGTGAAGCTGAAAAACATCTAACAGCCCTGCATCACTGTGGAGTGGCATGAAACAACTTACGAATTATAGGACTCCTACCCCCAACCCTGTGGTGGACCAACAACAACCAATGACCTGAATGTGTTCTACTGTATATTTGAAAGGCCTAATCTCACACCCCACATCCACTCTGACCTTCACTTCACACAAACACCAACACCTCCTGCAACCCCCCTCCTCCCCCCTCCTGCTACTCAACCTGCACTTAAGATCTGTGAAGATGTTTTTCGAAAACAAAGGATAAGGAAAGCACAGGGCCCAGATGGCATTTCACCTGCATGTCTTAGATCCTGTGCTAACCAGCTGGCCCCCATCTTCACACAAATCTTCAATAGATCACTGGAGCAGTGTGAAGTCCCATGCTGCTTCAAAAGTTCCACTATCATCCCCATCCCAAAGAAACCAAAAATCACAGGACTTAATGACTACAGACCTGTCGCCCTGACGTCTGTGGTCATGAAGTCATTTGAGAGACTGGTGTTGGCCCACCTGAAGGACATCACTGGACCCTTTCTAGATCCCCTTCAATTTGCTTATCGAGCAAACAGGTCTGTGGATGATGCAGTCAACATGGGATTGCATCATGTCCTGCAACATCTGGACAGACCAGGGACATATGCAAGGATCCTTTTTGTAGACTTCAGTTCGGCTTTCAACACCATCATCCCAGCTATTCTCCTGACTAAATTACACCAACTCTCTGTTCCCACGTCTGTCTGTCAGTGGATTACCAGCTTTCTGACAGACAGGCAGCAGCTTGTGAGTCAGGGGAAATTCACTTCCAGCACCTGTACAATCAGCACTGGTGCCCCCCAGGGATGTGTGCTCTCCCCACTACTCTTCTCCCTCTACACCAATGACTGCATCGCCAAGGACCCCTCTGTCAAGCTCCTGAAGTTTGCAGATGACACCACTGTCATCGGCCTCATCCGAGATGACGATGAGTCTGCATACAGAAGGGAGGTTATACAGCTGGCTGTCTGGTGCAGTCAAAACAACCTTGAGCTGAACATGCTCAAAACGGTGGAAATGATTTTGGACTTTAGGAGAACCCCCCCCAACACTGTCCCCCCTCACCATTCTAAACAGCACTGTGGCAGCAGTGGAGTCATTCAGGTTTCTGGGCACTACCATCTCACATCCCACATTGACTCCATTGCGAAAAAGGCCCAGCAGAGGTTGTACTTCCTTCGCCAGTTGAGAAAGTTCAACCTGCCACAGGCCCTGCTGATACAGTTCTACTCAGCAGTCACTGAGTCTGTCCTCTGTACTTCAATAACTGTCTGGTTTGGTTCAGCTACGAAATCAGACATCAGAAGACTACAAAGGACAGTTCGGACTGCTGAGAGGATTATTGGTTGCCCCCTGCCCCCGATTCAAGAACTATACACTTCCAGAGTGAGGAAAAAGGCTGGAAAAATCACTCTGGACACCACTCACCCTGCCCACTACCTTTTTGAACTGTTGCCTTCTGTCCGACACTTCAGAGCTCTGAGCACCAGAACCGTCAGGCACAGGAACAGTATTTTCCCCCAGGCTATCCATCTCATGAACAGTTAAAACTGCCCCTATGAGCAATAATTAATGTACAATACACAGCTTAGTCTTTTTATATTATCCAACACATCCTACCTCTTCTGCCATTACATTCCCTTGCACTGTACATAACCGATTTGTATTTAGATTTGCACTATGCATGTGTGTGTGTGTGTGTGTGTGTGTGTGTGTGTATGTGTATATGTATATATATATATATATATATATATATATATGTGTGTGTGTGTGTGTGTGTGTGTATGTATGTGTATGTATATATTGTCTATTGTGTATTCTATATATACTTTTTTCTTTTCAATATTTATCCATTTTTTATTCAATTTTAATTATTTTTTAAAAGCCTTGTTGCTGTTTTTGTATTGTTGTGTACTGGAAGCTCCTGTCACCAAGACAAATTCCTTGTATGTGTAAGCATACTTGGCAATAAAGCTCATTCTGATTCTGATTCTGATTCTGTTATGTTATATATAGACACCGATCAGCCACAACATTAAAACCACCTGCCTAATATTGTATAAGTCCCCCGCATGCCACAAAAACAGTGCTAACCCGCATCTCAGAATAGCATTCTGAGATGATATTCTTCTCAACACAATTGTACAGAGTGGTTATCTGAGTTACCGTAGACTTTGTCAGTTTGATTCAGTCTGGCCATTCTTCTTTGACCTCTCTCATCAACAAGGAATTTCCATCCGCAGAACTGCCAATCACTGGATGTTTTTTGTTTTGTTTTTGGCACCATTCTGAGGCTGTGTCTCATTTGGAAGGATGCGTCCTCCGTAGGTCACATTTGTCGGCCGCATACGTCATCAAGGCTGTCTCGTTTCAGAAAAGCGATTGGGACACTCCGAATGCAGCCTTCAAATACGACCTTCTTTCACGGGAATTCGGAGGATGCATGAGGTGTATCCTTCGTGGGCACTTACAACCCACAATTCTTTGCTTCAACGGAAATGTCTAAAAAAATTAAGCCAATTTGCCCGTAAATATGATGTTCAAACGTAAGTAATGTTAATTCCCAAGTTGAAGTACCTCAGTAGATGGGTGCAGAGTATATAATATGTATAATTATATTAATATATAATTAAAATAGTGTTAGACTAAAAGTACACCTGTAAAATCTATTTTCTTTTCTCTCTACATCATTATAACTCTTCTAAAATGTACCTCATGCATTCCCTTACAAAGGGACTTTGTTCCCTTCTCACTCAAAGTGCTCCCGCTTGTTAAAGAGTGGCGTGCTGTCATAGCAACCATGTTCCGGTCCGTTTCCTTTTGTCCTAAGAAGGCCGTCTCGTTTAAACGAGACTTGTTTAAAGGAGGACACTTGGTATACTGCAGCCTTCAAAGGAAGCGACCTCCGGAGCATGCATCCTTCCAAACGAGACACAGCCTATGTAAATTCTAGAGAGTGTTGTGTGTGAAAATCCCAGGAGATCAGCAGCTACAGAAATACTCAAACCAGACCATCTGGCACCAGCAAGGTCTACGGTAACTCAGATAGCTGCTCTGTACAACTGTGGTGAGAATCATATAATCTCAGAATGCTATTCTGAGATGCGGGTTGGTGCTGTATTGGCAGCACAAGGGGGACCTACACAATATTAGGCAGGTGGTTTTAATGTTGTGGCTGATCGGTGTATATATATATATATATATATATGCAGTATAACACTTCTTTTTGTGAAATGTTTTGATGAAAAGTGTACTTGTGCTTTCTTTCTTTAAAAGTATATGCTTCATGGCTTAACATTTGTTATCTAAAGCAATTATATTCTTACATTTTTTATTTTTTATTTTTTGTATGTGCCTCAAGTGTTCAAAATTCATTTGGGGCCACTGTGTCTTTAGGTGAATTTACAGTGGAGCAGAATTACGTAAAGTCTTATGTGAACAAATGCCTCTATTCCATCCCATTACACTCTGCCTTAACTTAAACAGGGCTGCCAGAGCATTTAAATTTTTATTTATTTCTGTACAAATGTAGAAATAATTGCAGACCTATTCCCTCTGGGTGAACATGTTTTTAATTATGTTCAAATCTGACGCAATCTTGTAATAATCACGCATCAGCTGTCTGCAATGGGAGAGCATGGGATAAGCTTTATGTCAGCAATGCAGAATCTGTCGAGTTTAAGCACACAATTTAACTCTCACGGGATGCTTCGACATTCACGAGTGGGAATTACATGGATTATGAGATAAGGCAAAGTGCTGCACAACACATTAGCATTGCCCAAGGCAATCTGCACAAACAGATTACCACACAGCTATCAGCACCACAGCGAAAAAAACCTGTCTCACGCAATGCCTTATGAACCGACGGAGTGAGAAAGACTAGAAAGAGAGACAGAAGTGCAAGGGCATAGATTCCAGGGGGGATGGGGAGAGGTAACCCCCTCAAAAATCAAAATAAGCAAGTCTCAGTCACCATTCTCTTTCATGGTACGAAGAAAAAAGTTAAATTAAAAGTTAATGGTGACTGAGATTTTCATTTAGGCTAATCTTATGTTCTTCCTGCTTCTCTTAATGTTCTCTGACTGAAAACTCTAATTTAATTTGAAAACTCACCCAAAACAATATTCTTTTCAAGATGATCTACTTGAAAGTCTCAATAATTTTAGTTCATTTTATGAAGTGAAATCATGTTTAAGGATGTGTAGATTATTATTTATTTATTTATTTCTGAAAAATGCCTTTTAAAGGATAGTTCACCCAAACATTCTGTCATTACTTACTCTCCCTTATGTGTTCCAAACCCAAATATGATGGGTTCTCTTTAGTAGGGCTAAGCAATTTGGTCCAAAAAATAATAACAAATAAAATAAAAAATAATAATAATTGATAGATATTACTATTGCAATTTTAATTGTGATGCTGGCAAATATTGTCCGTATTCACACATTTTACATACCAAACTGCATTGCAGTGTTCAGGAGGAACAAAATGTCTTTGCATAAATAATAAATAAAAGTCTCAGTTATTTTCTTTTATTTATTTATTTATTTATTACTCTTTTGTATTAAGTTATTCTTTTTTCACCTTCCAATGTATGTTCTGTTCTCTCACTGTTTTTTTTTGTTGTTGTTTTTTTATTTTTATTATTTATTTATTTATTTATTTTTGCATTCTGTATTCTGATTGGTTAGAGTGTTAATGTGCAAAATATGTGCACTAATCAGAATGACAAATTAAAAAAAAATATAAAATATTCTGAGTAAAAAATAAATATATAAATGTGCTGCTTCCTGCATTTTAGAAATAGCAAATGCTCATGTCACAATTTTATTGTGATTGAAATTAATTGTGCAGATACACTCTGTATACAGGAGTTGGTAAATGATTTGATGTGAGAGTGAATAAAATCTTACATTTTGGTTAGTAAATACGGTCTTGTATGCCTTCAGAAGACTTCGGATATGATGCCCGAGTTGCACAGGACTACTTTTATGATTTTTTTAATTTTTTTGCTTTTTTAAGATGTAAAGCAAGTCACTATCTGCTATTGTAGTGAAACCAGTGATTGTGACATTCTTTAAAATATATCCACTTGAGTTCCACAAAAGAAAAAAAGATGTAGGGGTTTGTAAAGACATGATGGTGAGTAAATAATGACAGAACTTTTATTATGGGGCAGACTATACCTTTAAAAGGATACACAAATGTTAATTTTTAGAAGAATATCTCAGGCTCTGTAGGTCCATGCAATGCAAGTGAATGGTGACCAGAACTTTGAAGCTCCAAAAAGCATGTAAAGGCAGCAAAAAAGTAAGATACAACTCTAGTGGTTAAATATGTGTATTCAGAAGCAATATGATAGGTGTGGGTGAGAAACAGGTCAATATTTAAGTGCTTTTTGACTATAAATCTCAATCTTTGACCAGCCCCAGTAGGTGGCGATATGCATGAAGAACACAAATCGCTAAAAAACAAAAGAAGAAGAATGTGCAAGTGAAAATGGAGATGTATAGAAAAAAAATATTTAAATCTTGATCTGTTTCTCACCCACAACTATCATATCACTTCTGAAGACATGGATTGAACCACTGGTGTCGTATGGATTTAATGCTGCCTCTATGTGCTTTTTTGACATTCAAAAGTCTGATCACCATTCACTTGCATTGCATTCATACAGAGCTGAATTATTCTTCTAAAAATCTTCATTTGCGTTCAGCAGAAGAAATTCATGCACAGTTTCACACCTGGGATGGCATGAGGGTGATTAAATTATGACAGAATTTTCATTTTTCAGTGAAATATTGCTTTAAGATACTGATTGAAAATAGCACGACATGTTGCAGTGTGCTAATAAAATTGTTAGATTAGAACGAGAACTTTTAATGTACTTTTACCAAAACCTCATACAAGGCTGGTGCCAAATGAGATTAGCACTGTTTTTTTTTTTATTTTTTTTTTAAATATGTCAGATATGAAGGATCACCTCATAGGCCACTAAAAGTGGCAAACAGAGAAAAATATAATATATACTAATACACGATTATCCTGAAACAGCAGGTGACGCTATCTGTGGTCAGTGACACAATAGGCAGATCCATAATGCTTTGTGTTTTCAGGGCTTTAAGAACAAGGCCATGGCGGGCGAAATCTTCTGACACCCCAAAGCTACGATTAGACCTTACAGAGAAATCACCAGATTTATCAATCAGCCCTTCCCCGGAATTACTGTTGACTCTCCACCAAGAATTCATTTACATTTAACCCTCACGCACCACTGACCCATTTCTCGCAGTTGTGGAGCAGCAACGGATGTGCGGTCTCCATGGCGCCCCGGATTTGATTGTCTGTATCTAATTCATCCCATTCTGTTCCAAAGTATTGGATTTATGTTGTTCTGTACCATTAAAGACTGTCACAGTCGAGTCAAACAGGCTGTCTCTTCTGTCCCCGTTAGAATAATGGACCCAAAGAGATAAAAAAATAAATAAAATAAATGAATAAATAGATAAATAAAAAGTGACACTCCTGAAACCGTATCCTGGCTCCAGTGCAAACTTTATCCAGTGGGGGGAAATCTATAAAGTGAACACAGGGTGGATTTGAGTGCTTGCGGACACATTATGCTGTTTCATCACGAGGTAACCCAACTCTGCCTGTGGCCATGTCTGAGAGAAAGAGGTTGTACTTCCATTAGATAAAAATCTACCAGGCCTCTACCAGGTCTGAAAACATAAACTAAAAGCCTCCACATCTCTTCTCGGTAAACAGTCTGAGAGACTTTGACGCTGGCTATGTTTCTATTGCAGTAACAACTTAAGACTACTTAAAAGTAACAGCAAAAGTGTTTTACATGATTTCAAAGATTTGAACTTTATTTTAGAAGGCAAAGAACTTAGAAGCTATTTTAGTATTAGTTTCAGCCTCAAGTGGCAGACTCACAGTCCGTTCATTCACTGTCTGGCGTATATTGTACACAAAACTGATCGACTGTTCAAATCTGCTTGGAATCAAAGTTGTGTTTACAACAGGTTGATAAAATAAACATTTCTAAGGATTAAAATAAAATAAATCAAAATAGCATGTTTTAGTTGATGATGTGCAAAAATCACAAAACATGCATCAGACTAAAACAGACCAAACTTTAACTTGCTTGTTTCAATTATTGGGGGTAACTGTGGATACCTACATAATGCAAATGGAGCCGTTGGAGATGATAAATGTTTGGATTTGGGGAGGTGGTTAAATAAGATTTTTTGATCACTTCGTTACTTTATTGCTTTTTTTATTTTATTTTATTTTTTATTTAAAGTGCAATTTGAACTTAGAAATGTCTTTTGTTTATGTTTTTCATGTTTCAATAAATGCATTTTTTAAAGCAAAATCAATAAAGCAAAAAAATTCACCTGATTTGCTGTTTGTTTAGAGGTGTGCAGCGCGAGCCTGTCATGTGGAACAAGCGCATGTAAAGAGTTTTCACTCTTTTTTCTCTGTTTCATTCATCTGAAAACTGTTTGCAAGAATAATGTCGTCTATGAGAATGCCGCAAATGATCTCAGATCATCTCAGGAGATGCCGTGAGTTTAGTTCGCTTTATTTCCACGCGGTTGGTATGCATTGTGAACGCAACTCTGCAGGTTCAGTAATATAATAACAAAGACGAAAGTGATTAAATCATAAAGTAATACAAGACACATTCACCTTGAACCTAAAATTGAGTTTTATTTTCTTTTCTTTAGGCAGCATTAACTGTATTACCAAAACATAATACAAACACAAATTCGATAAGAACACACATTTGGCAGCATTATTTTGGGAACACAAGGGAATTTATTAGGTTTATTTATATTGATTATTATTGTCTTTACATTTATAATTGTCTTTAGTTCTTAATTTGTAGTCTATTAGTAATTTTCCACCTGGTGTCATTGACTGATACTTGCGTGATGGCAAATGGAGCCGTTGGAGATGATAAATGTTTGGATTTGGGGAGGTGGATTTTTTTAATCACTTTGTTATTTTATTGCTTTTTTCATTTAGTTTAAAGTGAAATTGTTTATGTTTTTCATGTTTCAATAAATGAATTTTTTAAACCAAAATCAAGAAAGCAAAAAAATTCACCGACCCTTGGCAGGGGGGTTAACAATGTAATCGGATAGTGCAATATTTTTTAAGGCAATTATCGCTAAAATATTTTTTACATATCGCCCAGCCCTAGTCTTATCACGTACTCCATGGTCAGATCACGTACACCTTTACCACTTGAGCAGCACATCTTAGATTTTTTGGTTTCCTTTGCCTAACCCTTTGCCCCTAGTTTTGCTCAAAATCCACAACCCAGAATTCTGAACTTTAATGGGTTGGACTCCCATGTCATATCTGATTATTGATTAGGGCAATGGAGACGAGGATCAACTGCTCAGCCATAGCAAATGCCTGGACTATTGATTTCAGTTCAAGCTGACAGAAAAATTATGAAATACACTGGGGCTATAGACCCTCTTCCGACTGTGTACTTATATCACCAATTTAAAACAGATTTGTTTATTGTAGTCTGGTTTTATTAACCTTTAAACAGCTCTGAACACATCAAATTTAGCATCAACAGTTAGAGTTACAACTTGATTTTCTGAAGAAAATGTGATGCATTCTTGTGCAAAACGCAATACTACTATGCTAAGGTGTTGTGAGTGGTTGCCAGGGCATTTTTACACAGTTGCTAGGTTGTTCTTGATGGTATCTTGTTGAATGCTTAAATGGCCAAAGTCAAATGATTTTTCAACTCTGAAGTCTATAATATTCAGGTCACTTGATATGGTCTATCCATTGATGGAAGTCTATTTTATTTATTTATCAATTTATTTATATATTTATTTGCCCGTTTTATCATCCACCAGGAAGGGTAGGATTGGCCACCAGGAGAGAAGGGACTTTTCCTGGTGGGCTGGTTTGCATGGCCACTAACAGGCTGATGTACATTATGATATAGAAAAAAATTACATGACAAATACCCTATTCAACTAATAAATCCTCTTTAAAATGTTATGTTATTATTATGCAATCTACTGAATTTTGGAATTAAAAAACAGACACATTCTGCTTCATTCCACAATGTTTAACACGTCCAGCTTTGCCATCACTTCGCTTGAAGACGTTGGATCGGAAAAAGGGAAAGGGGCCGTTCACACTATGCACTAAAAGTTAAAAATGACACAGCACCACAAACAGAGAAGAACGCAAGTGTCTCGAGGTGCGATTTTAACAATTTAAAGTTTGTTTAACCTTCTTTTAACCTTAATCGTCATCTTAAAAAACATGGCGCTCCTCCACAAAACGCTGATAAACAACAAGACGTGGCACAATGATCTAAGACATCCGTCTAGCGCATATCTACATAGGAAAACAACTGACAAACAGCAGAGACTGACGCGATAATGCAACTGGTAAGAACAACCCCAAAGGGTTTGTTTGTAGCTATATGTGGTGGAATATACAATGTCATTGGGCTTGCCTACCAGTTCCTAACCCTGCCAGGTACATGCGGCACGTGTGAGGAATTTATCCACTCTAAAGTTGCAAAAAACCATCCAATCAAAGTCTTGATCAACTGACTCACAGAAAAAAGTAATTTCCTATGACGATTATTGACAACTTAAATATTGGGAACCTGAGAGTCCATATAATTGCTTCCATAACTTTAATATAAAACAACAAATAAAATCTGTACATTAATAAGTACAGGTCTCATTTTATCATGGTATACAAATGAAAAAAATATAATGCAGTTGTTCAAACTGGAACACTGATATTGCAAGAGAAAAGTTTGAAGCCTGTCTGTCTCTCTTTCTCTTCTCTCTTCTCTCTCTCATGTAGCAGTCTCATTTCACCATTTTCTCACAAAAGCCATAAAATAGTTGTATGAGATTTGTGCATCACAGACATCAAATCCATTTGTTGTTTTCTTAATCAGTGTGTACTATTGTCTGTGCCCGACGTGCGACTCTGCAGGATTCTGCTAATTAGACATCATACTGTGTGGCTAAGTCGGAGAAAAAAAAAAAAACAACTAAATAAAATTAAAGCAACACATTATAAGGGAGACAAGCTGCCATGCAAATGCTACAATTAACATTATCTCTCAAGAACAAAAGAGCATGTTTCCTTTTTATTACAGATTTAAGAATCTAACAGCACTAGATGTTTTAAGGCAAATGTGCTGCCTGGATAAATGAAAGATAATAGGGGATAAAATAGTCATTTAAATAAATCATGACCCTTTTTGTGAATATCAACTGGACAAAACCCCCTACATGTCCAAATGCACTGGAGAAACACTATGGGGTAATGGGTCCATCCCAATTCACATATTATCCATTCTAAATAGTATGCATGTGAATGAGTTCATCCTACATCACAGTACATTGAAAATAGTATGCCTAAGGTTCCCAGATGGTAAACCATTTCCGGTAAATTACCAAAGCATCTATGAATGCTTTTTAGGATTAGTAGAAAAGCATGTACTTTCCCATCAACAGCGAAATAGATACTTTTAGTGTATAGTATAAGTATGTGAACTGGGACACTCTAGCTATAGTTTCATAACGATATGAATATCTGTAGTTAAAGTCAACATGAGATGCTGTATGCAACCCATTTCACTTCTGTAATCTGACATATTTCTGAGTAAAAAAGGACATTCAACAAGAGTGGGACTTGATATCGGGAATTCATCAGAACATTAAAACTAGGTGTTCCTTACTAGAATAGAACTAGGTATTTCTTTATTTGTCTGCCTTTGTTCTCTCTCCGAGGAATAATGATTGAGGCAGATGGTGGGAAGAGAAAGGACAAGCAGTGCTGTTAACCTCTCCAATCCGCTCTCATCTTTAGAACTTCACAGTCTGTTGGCAGCCATTCAACAGCAGAAAATCTGCCACCAGATTTCCAGCACCTTTGGATGATTATGTAAGTTTCATTTCTGATCACATCAAAGAGACGCTTTCATCAAAAGCTGAAATTAAAAGAAAGTGTTTATGTGCATTTCAAATGTAGCTCTCGGAGTGCAATTAAAACAAAGTGTATGGAAATAAGCACTGAAAGGCTTTGTTCACACCGCACTCAAATCTCAGTCTTTTGGAATTACTGTCCACACTGTCATTCTGCAAGATGTCATTGTGGAAAGAAAGGACAGAAAACTGGAAATTTTGCCTCTGTTCATGTCCATCATGACATCTTACCATGGTGGTAAACTCACGAGGTGCACAAGAGAACATAATCGAAGCATCCGATTAATTTGACTCATTCATGCATATACTAGAGCTGCAACTAATGAATATATTGATAATTGATTAATCTTCCGATTATTTATTCGATTAATCATATGAAAACCTAAATTCTATTTCCTGTATTTTATTAAAATATGATTTAACAGAACAGAACACAAATGATAAAGGCAGGGCCGCATTAAGGTGCTCTGGGGCCCCGGGGCTTACCGTTTCGCTGGGCCCTTGCCAGTCTTCAGAGCGGGGTGGGGGGTCGGGTTACATGGAACGTTATCACTCGATGATGACCATGAGCTACACGGACGGGTTTAGCGTTGTGCACCCTCTCTGTGTTTACATCAGCGTCTCCCGCTGAATGCATTTACATATGCACCCTCCTAAGAAGGTTGACAGGAGACTGCCACAAGTTCGGGGCACCCCTGCCCCAGGAGGCCCGTGCATTAATGCAGCCCTGGATAAAGGGTGTAAGGATTTGATTCCATTTACAATACTTAATTGACGATTCTATACTCTCACAAAACTTTGAACAAAGCCTGAATTATGTAAAGTTACATTTGAATTTATTATTATTATTTTTACTTTCAGGACATATGCAAATGGAGGTTGACTAAAAATCAGCCCAGCAGAGGGCAATGGTGACACCAGAATAGAAATATTTATAATTTTGCCCAGCTGGAAATTACATAATTATGTTAGATGCATATACTTGTACACTGTCACTGATTTCATCCATTCTAATTATTTTAAATTAATATTGTAGGTTTTCAAATTTTTGTCACTGATTACATGTTTCTAAACTATTCTTTTTGAAAATATGTGTATGCTTATCCAGTAAATTAATGTTTGCCATGAGATAAATTTACTAGTGAAATCATTACATTTGGCATTATCAGGACTATCAAATATCAGGATCCTTAACATTATTATACATTATATTCAGCATTATATGCAGTTTAATATAGTACAATCATCTGTAAACACACTGCAGATTCACTCTCATGCAGAACAGTCTCATCCTGGTGCTCATTGTCTTTACATGCACTTACATGATGAGAAGTCATCTAAAAAACAAAATACTGGCACAGCTTGACCTCTGAGACATCAGTGTGATGTATATACAAGCTGCACAATTGAGTACATTGAAACAGAAATTGTGGTATGATGTTACATGGTTACTAAACCGCAAAGCACAGTTTAATCCACAGTTTAAAGGAGAATCGCATGTGGTAAAAAAAAACAAAAAAAATAACAGTTTTGCGAAATACGAGGAAATATGTATCTGATTTGGAATTCATAACATGTATAAATTATAAAACATAAAAAATAGCAGTAAAATGTAAGTTATGCACTGGAGAGAAACAACTCTTAAACACATCAAACAGCACACACCCTCTGTCAAAGTACCAGAAGCAGCAAACACTCCACATTAAACTGTATGCTTACTATGATCTTCTTTGAAGTGTTTATAAAGTGCTCTCGTTCGCTGGACAACTTGGGTCGTGTTTCTGCTTCAACTTGTCTCCGTTGTTTTTCAAATGAGTTTCATTGTGCAACACTTTTTTTTCACTGGGCTGTTAAGTGGAGCTTTACATTCATTGAGGGAGCTTCTCCGTACTTGCCACATATATCCAACTAATCGATAATGAAATTAATTGTCGATGATTTCCATTCCATTTCCATTATGATTATTGATTTATTCGATTAGTTGTTGCAGCCCTAGCATACTGTCCAAAACCACTGACTCATTCACTATTCACCCCATAATGAATGTCACATAGTTTGCTATATGAGCAAAGAGGTAGCAAAAATGATTGTATTCGGACCCAGCTCCAGATAATGTTTTGCTTTTTGTGTGACATAACATACGCGTCGCATCCCTGAGAAAAAAATTAATAAATAAAAAAACATAAAAATACCTGGAATGCGATCTGAAATATTCAGACAGACACATTCCAAAAAAATGTACATTTCAGGCCATGTCCACATTAATCCTCTGTTTTTGCTTTCCTAAGAGTGTTTTTGAAAGTCTCCATTTTTGATGGAGCAAAATGACATTTCATTGTGGATGAGAGGTGGAAAAGTGGAAAAAATCAATGCTTTTTCAATTAATAAAGGATTTTTGTGGATGATAGACCAAAATGAAAATTCTTGGCCGAAACTGAAACCTATTTTTTTTTCTCTCTCTCTTTCAGAAAAAAACTAAAAAAAATAAACTAAAAATAAACTAAAAAGGTATTTTGGTTTTCTGTCAAAAATGTTAGGTGGACAAAATTTTGATTAATCCTTATTACCAGCCTGATCCCAGGAAATGTATGTGACTGTGGCAACATTTTTGCAAAATGAAAATACGTGGTTCATTCCACATCGCTGCAGTTTCGAGATGAAATGTCCACTGAGGGGCGCTAAAAGCGAGTTAAATGTTCTCCCAAAAATATTATGCTTTTGAAAGTAATGCTCTTTAATACTCTTTAAATAAAGAAAAATGTCCATCCTAACCTAGACCTTTAACTGAACCTAACCAATAGTGTTATAAAAATGTCACACTTGACTAAGCTTGTGTATGAAGTTAGTTATGTAATGAAAGCGTACCTTCATAAAGTGTTTTTATGTGATAAGATTGTATTGTGTGGGTAACACAGCAAAAAATAACTGTTTATAAAGTGTTAATCTGCTGTTTTACTCTTTACTTTGTGTGAAAGTGAATAAAATTCATTGTTGTTGTGCCTCTAGTGTTTATTTCACCAAAAACTGCAGCAATATGTAGAACAAGGAATGTAATACTCATGTTGCAAAAATGTAGTTATAATAACGTGGTTCTATGACACCAGGTTTGGATTGGGTTTGGAAATATTGGAATTCAGATGTCATTTTTGCTGTTCAGACTACGAAAAAACTAAACAGCTACACAAATCTAAACGTTAAAATATCAGGTTTTTGCTGCCTGTCTGAACTTCAACAAAGGCAATAATTCTCGCAGTTGTGATTTCTGTGTAAATACATTAATGCTGTCTCTGTGTGGTAATAAAAAAGTATTTGTAATCACATGATATTTCAATTTGATGCAGCTTCTATGCGGAGTAAAATAGTTCTAGATAGACAAATTTAACCCTAAAAAAATTGGATCATAATTCCATAAGGGGGCCTCTGCATGAGGTTGGGGCCCCCTCACACCGCCCCTGACCTTAATTAAAAAAGAGTGGATGTAAATAAGCACTCCAGATATTCAGGAGGTTTTTGAAATGACCCGATCTGAAGCATGCTTTCATCGAAGGACTCTTCTGAGTATTGTGGAGGAGACGTCCCTGATCTGTCTGAGACCTTTTTACCTGTGATGAGCAGCTGAATGAGGTTAGTCGTGATCAGTTGTTACAATCAAGCTCTATGGACCTCCCCTTCTAAATTGAGACGGTGTCTCTTAGCATCAATGATTTATGTGAGTTATGATTAGGGTCGCGACAGCTTGGTTCTTTGTGCGCCTTAAGTGTGACCTGCACGAGCCATTGCCAGTGTTTTCATACATCAGTTTCAATCATGGCTACTGAACGGGGCTGGAGGATTATATAGGCCAAAGAAGACCACTTCAAATGAACGCTATCCACCAATAACTTTGATTTGCACAGGAACAGCGCTTGACTCATCCTGACAGGGATTAACTCGTGAGATTTCCCATGATTTAGTGATGAAATTGCAGTGCGAAAAACAGGGCATGGTGTTTAATTAATCAGGATTGTGTAAGCGTTACTGGAATAGTGCAATGGCGTTATTCATAACTCAAAGAACTTTGATCTTATCCTATCAGCCTGACGGATCTGTAATTTATATTTCCTTTATGCGCTTTATTGCTATATGTTTGGAAAAAGAACCTTTTTTTTGTGCTTTATTTAGAAAATGATTGTCATTTTGAAGGTATATTGATTAGGGGATTTACACCAAAAACAGTGGTATGCATTGAACACAGGCCCAGAAACCTGGGACAGCAAAACCGGACCATACCCTGCACTATTATAGTATTTTTCCACCTAAGAAGTCAATGTTTCTTGCATAGAACAGACATAATTTCGTTTTTCAAGATCATTTTCCACCAATTTAACAAAAAGTTATTTGCTACTGTACCATAAAGATGACTATGTAAATTACATTAGCCACACATTAGAGGACTTCCACCACAACTACACACCAACTGAAATAATAGCATCTTCTTCTTCTGGTGTTTAGGAATAATAATATCTATCCTACTTCCTCCTTATTACTGACATGAGATAGCATGAAAAGAAAAATGGCCAATTTTTGTTTCTAAATGTCTCTTGAATTTCAATGGTTTCAACATGCTCTCAGCAGCCAATAATTCACCACAAGAAACGGTGTGGTCGGCACAAACCATGTTTATTCTAGCTGCAAGCGAACCCATATTTAATGTAGTCTGGGTCGTATTCTCTTGTTTCTTCATGGTTTTCGAGGATGAGGGAATGTCAAGCAGCTTGTCCATGTTGGCATCAACCTCATTTGGCTAGATCTCGAGTACTTGACAGGCCTAGCATTTATTTATGCACAAATTGCTGAGGGCTGATGCACTCATCAATGCCGTTGAAGCCCAGTCAACATTATGGCCATCTCTTTACTAGCAGTGTATGTGAGCAATCACATTGATTTCCATCATCTCCATCAATTATTGAAATGTCTCTTGCTTTGTGTTTATATAAAGGGAGAAACGGTTCTATTTTGATTTTATTTGCTGATAGAGATCATTGTAAACTGTTTAGAGGCCACATAAAATAGTGCCATTAAAATCAGACTTGAAGCAGCAACAATAACAGTCATGGCAGCAAAGAATGCAATGCTTTATAAATCTGAAAATGTGGCTTGATGAATCAAAACTCACGCATCTCTGCAGAGTAATATTCACAAATTGAGGCACTGCATGTCATAGCGCATAAGTGTCAGGCTTTTTCTCTGTGATTAATAACCTACCCTGCCATTTCCCATGCGATTAAGCTAGCAGAATGTGTTTTTTATTAGACAGATCACTCGTCCTCCGTAAATTCGAGAAGATGGGTATTTTTATTTTGTTCATGTCGAAAAGTGTTTTGTTTTGTTAGTTTTGTTTTGTTCTGCCATATGGAAGCATACATAATTCAGCATTGAGGCTCAACAAGAAATCAAATAAATTGGTGTGTGTAGTGTCTACGGTGTGTGATCTAATGCTGAATAACAATGGGGTCGGGTTGGGTGGGGCAACAAAATATGGGTTAACATTTTGAATCATCAAACAGCACATAATATGCTATATTAAAATAATAGTTGTACACCAATATTGCATTAGCAATGTGATCAATGCATCCTGTAAAGGTTTTGCTAAAGACAACAGTACTGGTACTTTGGTACAAAGTCAATACAATATATATATATATATATATATATATATATATATATATATATATATATATATATATATATATATATATATATATATATATATATCAATACCAGTCATACAAATTTAGATTCAGTAGCCCCAGTAAGTATTTGGACACTTAAGTCACACTTAAAATATATAAATGCATTGTAGATAAAAAATAAAAAAAAATATCACACCAAATGGATTTTATTTTCAGTGTTGGGTGTAATCTGTTTTTAAAGTAGTTTGTTACTTTAATTTAATTCCTTTTTTATTATTATTAAAAAGTAGGGTACCACATTACATTACTGCATTTCAATGATGGTAATTACTTTTAATTACATTAATCAGGTTACAAATATTTCTAAAATAATATTATTTATGTATAATTCATATAAAATATGAATATGTTCACATGAATGTCTGTGGGTATTTCTGTGACAGCTGAAGGGTGTGCCACAATAAACAAGGAGGAAATATAGACACTATTTTGAATTTATTAAGTGGCATAACAACAGTTTCTCTGAAAAGTCTTTTAGAAAGTAACTTATAAGTAATACATTGTGATTACTTCTTGATGAAGTGATCAGAAAAGCATTCTGAATACAGTTATTAATTATGAATGCAAATCACAGACTAAAATGGTCAAATTGTTTTACTTGTAGTTCTGTATTAATTTAAAACTCTTAATTTATAATATGTCTGATATTTAAGTATTATTTTGAAATATTGTAATAAAATTGACATTTTTAAATCTTAAAAATACTGTTTTTTTTTTTTTCGTGTATCCACTTAATTCACCCTGACATCAGTTGCTTAAATCATTGTAAAATAAATAAATCAATCAAATAAAGTGAAATTAGTTCTGAGAAAATCTTTAACATCATTTGCTTTGCAGATGGCAGTTGTTCAGATATTTTGCTACCAAATGACATTCATTTTTTTATGGGAGATTACATTTTCCAAATCCAATTTTCCTCTGTAATATGTAATACCATAATAAAAAACCAAAAACTAAAAATAATTTAAAAAAAATCTGTGTAGTAGAGAAACTTTGAAGAATTACCCCAGAATTACCCCAGAATTCAACTGATCGGTATTTCACGAACAATGTCCCGATAATATTCAGCCCTCTGTCTCGCTCCTGATGTCCTTGTGAGATGACGGGTAAGATGTCAAACCATTTCATGATCTCCTTTTTTTACAAAATATATAAAAGAATACTTTCAAACTCAAAGTGAAAGTTAAACAATTGGGTGTGTGTGTGTGTGTGTAGAATCTGAAAATTATCAGCTTTTCCTATCTGTCACTCACTCGACGTTGTGTCGATGTAGTGACACTAGGGGTCACTCTTGGGAGCCCGAGACACCTCTGGTCTTTGATAAAAGGCCAATGAAAATTGGCGAGTGGTATTTGCATGCCACTCCCCCAGACATATGGGTATAAAAGGAGCTGGTATGCAACCACTCATTCAGATTTTCTCTTCGGAGCCGAACGGTCATGCTCACTGAGCTGAATTCCCATGACTGTTCATTCACCTCTGCTGGATCTGACGGCGCATTTCAGCAGCTTCTCCCTCCTCTGCACTGGTGCACTGCAGAGAATGCCCCTGTGCGCTTCGGCAGAAATAAGAGTATATTTCTCTAAAAGAGTACATTTCTCTAAAAGAGCGGCACACACGAAACGTCTTTTTAAAGACGCGTCTTTTTAAAGATGCCTTTCCTTTGTGTGTTATTCCTGGTTGCGCTCATTATCTCTCACCTTCTGACGGTCACGATAACTGACTTTCGTGTCTGGGCACTGCCCACGCGGAGACGGCGTTCGTAGATGGGTCATGTACTCATTGTGAGGACATGTCCATGGCAACGATGCGGTCGCATCTTGCCTTCGTAAGAAAGCAAGCCACCCCAGAGGCTCCCCACCTCGGTCCTTTTACCCATGGGTATGAGGCCAGCGTGGCTAGCACTGGGGGCGATTTCGGCACCCCAATGGGACCGCCTCCGCCGGGTATCCCCCTGCGGACCTACCATTCCCCAGCACGCTCGTCTGCCCCGATTGGGCTTCCGTATGAGTCCGCCGGCTCGTCTCATGGTGAGTTCAACCTCTTATTCGGAGCCCGCGAAAGTGATGAGCTCTCGAGTGCAGCATTGGAGAGCGGGCTCGTCCAGTCGGATGCGGAAGCCTCAGCTGGGCTCCTCCCTTCGGGTGCGGTCACCCAGTCACAGGCTGATGCGGAGATGACGACATGCTTTCCCAGGCAGCCGCGAGTGTCGGGCTAGAGTGGAACCCTCCGCTCTTCCCTAAACCCGCTCAAAGCCACGCCCCACCCCCGTTCCTTTCTTCCCGGAAGTGCACGAAGAGCTGACAAGGTCGTGGGAGGCACTTTTTACTGCCCTGTCCCGATCTTTTCAGCTTCCCTGCCCTCACTACCCTCGATGGTGAGGCAGCCAAGGGCTATTTGGCAATCCCCGGTGGATAAAGGTGCTCACGGTGCACCTATGCCCGCATAGCGGCGCCACCAGGCGCGGGTGCCCAAAGACCCCATCCAAGGCCTGTAAGCTTACATCGTCACTGACGGCCAAGGCCTACGGTGCCGCTGGACAAGCCGCCTCCGCCCTGCACGCCATGGCTCTCCTGCAAGTCCGCCAAGGCACTAAAGGAACTGCATGATGGTAGTTCCGCCCCGGGATTGATGCAGGAACTGCGCTCGGTGACCGACCTCACTCTCCAAGTGATGAAGGTCATGGCACGGTCTCTCGGGTGGACGATGTCCACATTAGTGGTCCAGGAGCGCCACCTTTGGCTCAACCTGGTCGAGATGGGTGAGGCCGACAAGACATGGTTCCTTGCTGCCCCCATCTCCCAGGCTGGCCTATTTGGCGACACCGTCAAGGACTTTACCCAGCAGTTCTCGACGGTGGAGCAGCAGACAGAGGCTATCCGGCATATCCTGCCCCGGCGCGGCTCAAGATCCTGCATCCCGTCTGCTAGTTGCCAAGGGCGTCCCCCTGCGGTGACTGCACTGGCTCTGCCGCAGCCCGCCCCTTCGGCCCGGCCCCGGTGTGGAGCCCACCGCAGGAAGCAGACGCCACCCATCTCGCATCCGCCAAGAACCCGTGAAAGACTTCAAAGCGCCCCGAGACAGGAGACCCAGGGACAACAAAACCAGCTGCTCTGGAGAATTGTTAGACCTGCTCACCTCCCAAGAATCCTCCCACTGCCCGCTCTGGTACGACCACCGTCCACCACTCTATTTGGCAGATTTGGCGCTCCAGCGGCGGTCTTCCGCCCCTGAGCGCCCAGCTGTGGCACAAATCTGCCCCCGATGTGACAGTCTCCACGGGTCATGAGGACAGGCCTCTTCCTCCCCTATCCCAGGCTGTTCCGGGGGTGGTCACAAGGAGTCAGGTAAGTACTTTGATGTCCCTGAACTCAGCATGGCCATGACATGGTGTGGCACCTCGAGCTCCACCCCGCAGTGAGGCCCCACCCGCTGGTACGTCCGACGAGATTATCCCTTTGGTTCCCCTCGTGTGGAGCTTGGATGAGTGGCTTGCACTTTCCAATCCGACGCGATGGATGGTCCGGACCATCCGACTCGGCTATGCAATTCAGTTTGTCAGGTGTCCGCCCAGGTTCAACGGTATCCACTTCACCTTGGTGAAGGACGAAAACGCTGCCTTGCACACGGAGACCGCCACCCTCCTACGGAAGAGTGCGATAGAACCTGTCCCTCCGGCCGAGATGAAGAAGGGGTTTTACAGCCCCTACTTCATCGTACCGAAAAAAGGCGGTGGGTTGCGGCCAATCTTGAACCTGCGAGTACTAAACCGGGCTTTACACAGACTCCCGTTCAAGATGCTGATGCAAAAATGCATTCTGGCGAGCGTCTGGCATCAAGATTGGTTCGCGGCGGTAGACCTGAAGGACGTGCACTTCCACGTCTCAATTCTACCTCGACACAGACCCATCCTGTGGTTTGCATTCGAGGGTCAGGCGTATCTGTACAAGATCCACCCTTTTAGCCTGTCCTTGTCCCCTCGCATCTTCACGAAGATCGCAGAGACAGCCCTTGCCCCGTTAAGGGAATTGGGCATTCGCATTCTCAAATTTCTCGACGATTGGCTAATCCTAGCTCACTCTCGGGACATGTTGTGTGCACACAGGGACTTGGTGCTTTCACACCTCAGCCGATTAGGGCTTCGGGTCAAGAGGGAAAAGAGCAAGATCCTCCCGGTTCAGAGCATGTCTTTTCTCGGTTTGGAGTTGGACTCAGTCTCGTTGACAGTGCGCCTCACGAACGAGCGTGCGCAGTCAGTGCTGGCCTGTTTGAAGGCATTCAAACAGAAAACAGCGGTTCCACTGAAACTTTTTCAGAGGCTCCTGGGGCATATGGCATCTTCAGTGGTGGCCATCCCACTCGGGTTGATGCATATGAGACCGCTTCAGCACTGGCTTCAGACTTGAATCCCGAGATGGGCATGACACCGCGGGACACATCGTGTGGTCATCACGCTGGTCTGTCACCGTCTTTTCAGCCCTTGGACCAACCTCTCATTTCTACGGGCAGGTGTTCCCCTAGAGCAGGTCTCCAGGTGCGTCGTGGTCACGACAGACGCCTCCAAAACGGGCTAGGGCACTGTTTGCAATGGGCACGCAGCCGCCAGCTTATGGACGGGCCCGCGACTGCATTGGCACATCAACTGCCTCGAGCTGTTGGCAATTCTGCTCGCCCTGCAGAGATTCTGGCCGTTGATCCAGGGCAAGCATGTGTTAGTTCGGACAGACAACACGGCTACAGTAGCATATGTCAACCACCAAGGCGGTCTGTGCTCTCGTTGTATGTCACAACTCGCCCACTGTCTCCTCCTCTGGAGTCAGCAGCACTTCAAGTCGCTGCATGCCACTCACATCCTGGGCGACCTCAACACTACAGCGGATGCGCTGTCACGGCAGGTTACCCTCAGGGGAGAGTGGAGACTCCACCCTCAGGTGGTCCAGCTGATTTGGAGTCGATTCAGACAGGCACAGTTAGACCTGCTCGCCTCCCAAGAATCCTCCCACTGCCCGCTCTGGTACGCCCTGACCGAGGCACCCCTCGGCATAGACGCGATGGCACACAGCTGGCCTGCTGGCCTACGCCAATATGCATTTCCCCCAGTGAGCCTACTTGCACAGACTCTGTGCAAGGTCAGGGAGGATTAGGAGCAGGTCGTCCTGGTAGCACCCTACTGGCCCACCCAGACGTGGTTCTCGGACCCCCCCCCAGCGAATTCCCCTGAGGAAGGACCTTCTTTCTCAGGGACGGGGCACCATCTGGCACCCGTGACCAGACCTCTGGAATCTCCATGTCTGGCCCCTGGACGGGATGGTAGTAGACACCATCACTCAGGCACGCCTCTATGAGGCGCCTGTATGCCTTTAAGTGGCGTCTGTTTGCTAAGTGGTGTTCTTCCTGACGGGAAGACCCCCAGAGATGCGCAGTCAGATCAGTGCTTTCCTTCCTGCAGGAGAGGTGGGAAGGGCGGCTGTCCCCTTCCACCTTGAAGGTGTACATTGCTGCTATAGCAGCACACCACAACACAGTGGACGGTAAGTCCTTAGGGAAACACGACCTGATCATCAGGTTCCTGAGAGGCGCCAGGAGGCTGAATCCCTCCAGACCATGCCTCGTTCCCTCATGGGACCTCTCTGTAGTTCTTCAGGGTCTACAGAGAGCCCCTTTTGAGCCTTTGCAGTCAGCTGAGTTTAAGGCACTCTCTTTGAAGACTGCCCTCCTGACTGCGCTCACTTCCATCAAGAGGGTAGGAGACCTGCAAGCATTCTCTGTCAGCGAAACATGCCTGGAGTTTGGTCTGGGCTACTCTCATGTGATTCTGAGACCCTGACTGGGCTATGTGCCCAAGGTTCCCACGACCCCTTTTAGGGACCAGGTGGTGAACCTGCAAGCGCTGCCCCAGGAGGAGGCAGACCCAGCCCTGTCGTTGCTGTGTCCGGCGCACTTTACACATCTATTTGGATTGCATGAAGAGCTTTAGGGTCTCTGAGCAGCTCTTTGTCTGCTTTGGTGCACAGCGGAAAGGAAGCGTTGTCTCCAAGCAGAGGATCACCCACTGGCTCATTGACGCAATAGCTATGGCATATCACGCCCAGGACATGCCGCCCCCAGTAGGGCAACAAGCCCATTCTACCAGGGGTATAGCGGCCTCCTGGACCCTGGCCAGGGGTGCCTCTCTAACAGACATTTGCAGAGCAGCGGGCTGGGCAACACCCAACATCTTTGCAAGATTCTACAACCTCCAGGTGGAACCGGTTTCATCCCAGGTAGTGGCACGCAATACAAGCGGATAAGCCCAGGATAGCCGGCTGGGTGTATCACTTGCACAAAGCGCCTTTCACATTCTCTGAGCTGAAGACGTGCGCCATTAATTCCCAGTAGTGTTCACAAACTATGTTCCCTGGTTGACTTCCTCCGAGACCTGTGGCAGTCGAGTTTTCGGAGAGAAAAAGTACAAAAGTACGGCCCAGTACACGTGCTAAGAGTCCTATTCTGGGGTAGGTGCTCTGCATGTGGCGGTTACCTGAAGGTAACCCCATGCAATGTATATCCTCCACTAATTCGTTTCCCTGTTGGCAAACTGCATCTTCCTTTGGCAGAGCTCCCTCTGCCACAGTCTCCATGTTTGTAGTAACTCCTCCCCCGTTGGGTAGGATCTACCATGAGACTCTCCACATGGTTGGCAAGACCATGTGACGTATTTTTCCACTTAAATACCCCCCCCCCCCCTTTGGGCGAGGTGTGGTCTCCGCGGTGTCCTCCCCTTGGGAGGGTCACCCCCTGACTAGACCTGGCAGCCCAGTCAGATAATCCCCCTTCTATTTTGGGGAGTGGAAAAAAAGAAGGGGAAAAGAAGCCACGACTGGGCTAGTCTGTCTCTATCTTTTGGGTAGTCGACTTGTCCCCAAAGGGCCGTTCGACACTCATAACTATGTTGGGGGAGGTTACATGTTGGCCTGGTGCGCTGGCTATGAGGCACACAGTGGTCTGCCCTTCACACACCGCCAGTTCACGTAACACAGTTCAGCCAGTTTTGGTGTTTCGTATAGGGACCCCTAGTGTCACTACATCGACACAACGTTGAGTGAGTGACAGATTGGGAAGGTCACGGTTACTTGCGTAACCTCCGTTCCCTGATGGAGGGAATGAGATGTTGTGTCCCTCTTGCCACAACGCTGAACTACCCGCTGAAATGGCCGGACCTTGTCTCGGCTCCTCAGCATAAAACCTGAATGAATGGTTGCATACCAGCTCCTTCTATTCTCGTATGCAAATACCACTCGCCAATTTTCATTGGCCTTTTATCAAAGACCAGAGGTGTCTCGGGCTCCCAAGAGTGACGCCTAGTGTTACTACATCGACACAACGTCTCATTCCCTCCATCAGGGAATGGAGGTTATGCAAGTAACCATGACGTTACTTGCCATTGAAAACCCCCTGGGAAATGAACAATGCTGTTGCAAAACATAAAATTATGAGTTAAAAAATATAAAAGTGGGATGAATGACAGCTCAATGGATATTTCATCTTCCCAGTATTCAGCCATCACAAGTGAGCACTGGGTCGTTGCAGGGAACGTTGACATTTCTTTGGCGGCTGGATAAGTGACACCTGCAGTGAAGGGCGGCACATGCGTTTGGTCAGTAAAGGGATTACTGGGATGTCCTTTAAGAGAACTATGAATCTCATAAACACAAAGGTGTTCATTGAAAGACCATGGGATTTTAAGGTCAGTCTTTTTTTTTCTTTTTTTTTTCTATGTCTCTTTCTCTTTTTCTCCTGCTTCTAAAAGCTCAGGCAGTTTTGTTGCACCTTTTCTTGTGTGTTGAAAAGAAGCTGGTATGTGATTTATCAAACCCTCTGAATTCATTGTAGAAACATTTCTAAAATTGTTATTACATAACTGCAACCAAATACATTTATACCCTAATGAAAATGCATTGTTGGTGTAAAGTAATTAAGAAATATCTCTCTCTCTCTTTCTCTATCTCTCTCTCTCTCTCTCTCTCTTGTTATTTGCAGATATGGTGCTTATTGTGCAGTTATTTTCTAAAACAGAAATCAAGATTTTATTTTATTTTATTTTTTCTGTGTTTGCATTCAAATGATGCAGTAGTACGAAGTAAATACAATTTAAATGAATAGTTCACCCATAAATTAAAATTCTGATACTATTTACCCTCAGGTTGTTCCAAACCCATATTACTTTCTTCTGTAAGTTACAAAGGGAATTACTTTTAATAATTTTTTATTTAATCATTAAACAATGTTTGCACTGCTTTTGTCCATACAATAAAATTAAATGGGGATGCTCTGACCAAAAAAAATCAAACAGAAAACAGCAGTGTGCTATATTCGTGTGGCAATTGTTCTTAAAACATATAGCTCTATGTGAGAAATATACCAAAAAATGTAATCATCCACTAAAGATCTTGCCCTCCGCTGTAGCTCCCAAAACTGATTAGCGTTTATGTATATTGAAATATTGCCCATCAAATGTGTTGCACTAGGTTTGGATTCAAGACTTGTTCGATGACGGTTTGATGCCGTTGACGTCAACCTGCTGCAATGTGATTACTTTTATGGTACTTTTGTGTCATTTTTGAAGCTCAACAGTCTCATTGCCCAACTACTGTTAGTGTTAAACAACAGCCAAAACAGACTGCTAAAGTTCTCCTATTGTGTTCCACAAAGAAAAAAAATCATACATGTTAGGAGCAAAATACGGGTGGGGAAATTATGATGAAATGTTAATATTTGGATGAACCAACAGGTTAAAGAATAAACAACGTGCATACGGTTTTAAATGAGTCTTGAACACTGTGTAAACACTGCATGACAAACACTTTTGAGAAATTGTAAATAAAACAAACCAAACCTCTCAGACATATAACAACAAAGGCAATAGAGGTTTTATAAATGTATGGAAAAAAAACTGCAAAAAAATAAAGCACCACTGGATTTGCAAAAATGTTCTGGGTGATGGTATATAACAGAGTGGATTCATAAATTGTAATGCATTATATATATAAACTCAGAAAAAAAAGAAACAGGACACTGTATTTTAAAGATAATTTTGTAAAAATAATTTAACCGATCTTTATTGTAAAGGGTTTAAACAATGTTTTCCATGCTTGTTCAATGAACCATAAACAATTAATGAACGTGCACCTGTGGAACGGTCATTAAGACACTATCAGCAAACAGACGGTAGGCAATTAAGGTCACAGTTATAAAAACTTAGGACACTAAAGAGACCTTTCTACTGACTCTGAAAAACACCAAAAGAAAGATGCCCAGAGTCCCTGCTCATCTGCGTGAACGTGCCTTAGGCATGCTGCATGGAGGCATGAGGACTGCAGATGTGGCCAGGGCAATAAATTGCAATGTCCATACTGTGAGACGCCTAAGACAGCGCTACAGGGAGACAGGAAGGACAGCTGATTGTCCTTGCAGTGGCAGACCATGTGTAAAAACACCTGCACAGGATCAGTACATCCGAATATCACACCTGCGGGACAGGTACAGGATGGCAACAACAACTGCCCGAGTTACACCAGGAATGCACAATCCCTCCATCAGTGCTCAGACTGTCCGCAATAGGCTGAGAGAGGCTGGAATGAGGGCTTGTAGGCCTGTTGTAAGTCAACGTCGCCTATGGGCACAAACCCACCTTCGCTAGACCAGACAGGACGGGCAAAAAGTGGTTTTGTCTCACCAGGAGTGATGGTCTACTTGCGTTTATCATCGAAGGAATGAGCTTTACACCGAGGCCTGTACTCTGGAGCAGGATCGATTTGGAGATGGAGGGTCCGTCATGGTCTGGGGCGGTGTGTCACAGCATCATCAGACTGAGCAGGTTGTCATTGCAGGCAATCTCAACGCTGTGCATTACAGGGAAGACATCCTCCTCCCTCATGTGGTACCCTTCCTGCGCGCTCATCCTGACATGACCCTCCAGCATGACAATGCCACCAGCCATACTGCTCGTTCTGTATGTGATTTCCTGCAAGACAGGAATATCAGTGTTCTGCCATGGCCAGCGAAGAGCCCTGATCTCAATATCATTGAGCACGTCTGGGACCTGTTGGATCAGAGGGTGAGGGCTAGGGCCATTCCCCCAAGAAATGTCCGGGAACTTGCAAGTGCCTTGGTGGAAGAGTGGGGTAACATCTCACAGCAAGAACTGGCAAATCTGGTGCAGTCCATGAGGAGGAGATGCACTGCAGTACTGAATGCAGCTGCTGGCCACACCAGACACTGACTGTTACTTTTGATTTTGAACCCCCCCCCCCCCCCTTGTTCAGGGACACATTATTCAATTTCTGTTAGTCACATGTCTGTGAAACTTGTTCAGTTTATGTCTTATTTGTATGAACATAAAAATATTCAACAACTATTTACACATGTTAAGTTTGCTAAAAATAAAAGCAGTTGAAAGTGAGAGGACATTTCTTTTTTTGCTGAGTTTATATATAAAAATATAGCACCATTGGATTTGCAAAAATGTTCTGGGTGATGGTATATAACAGAGCGGATTCATAAATTGTAATACATTATATATATATATATATATATATATATATATATATATATATATATATATATATATATATATATATAAATATATATATATAAAATATATCCTGACATTAAATTGTAGAAAACATTTCGTCTTAGGTCAGTTAGGATCACTACTTTATTTTAAGAATATGAAATGTCAGAATAATAGTAGAGAGAATAATTTATTTCAGCTTTTATTTCTTTCATCACATTCCCATTGGGTCAGAAGTTTACATATACTTTGTTAGTATTTGGTAGCATTGCCTTTAAATTTATTAACTTGGGTCAAATGTTTTGGGTATCCTTCCACAAGCTTCTCAAAATAAGTTGCTGGAATTTTGGCCCATTCCTCCAGACAGAACTGATGTAACTGAGTCAGGTTTGTAGGCCTCCTTGCTCGCACACGCTTTTTCAGTTCTGCCCACAAATTTTCTTTCAGATTGAGGTCAGAGCTTTGTGATGGCCACTCCAGTACCTTGACTTTGTTGTCATTAAACCATTATGCCACAATTTTGGAGGTATACTTGGGGTCATTGTCCATTTGAAAGACCCATTTGCAACCGAGCTTTAACTTCATGGCTGATGTCTTGAGGTGTTGCTTCAATATATACACATAATTTTCCTTCCTCATGATGCCATCTATTTTGTGAAGTGCACCAGTCCCTCCTCCACAACATGATGCTGCCACCCCCATGCTTCACGCTTGGGATGGTGTTCTTCAGCTTGCAAGCCTCACCCTTTTTCCTCCAAACATAATGATGCTCATTATGGTCAAACAGTTCAATTTTTGTTTCATCAGACCAGAGGACATTTCTACAAAGTAAGATCTTTGTCCCCGTGTGCATTTGCAAACTGTAGTCTGGCTTTTTTATGGCAGTTTTAGAGCAGTGGCTTCTTCCTTACTGAGCAGCCTTTCAGGTTATGTTGATATAGGACTCGTTTTAATGTGGATATAGATACTTGTCTACCTGTTTCCTCCAGCATCTTCACAAGGTCCTTTGCTGTTGTTCAGGGATTGATTCGCACTTTTCGCACCAAACTACGTCCATCTTTAGGAGACAGAATGCATCTCCTTCCTAAACAGTATGATGGCTGCGTGGTCCCATGGTGTTTATACTTGTGTACTATTGTTTATACAGATGAACATGGTACCTTCAGGCATTTGGAAATTTGGATTGAGGTCTTGGCTGATTTCTTTTGATTTTCCCATGATGTCAAGCAAAGAGGCAGTGAGTTTGAAGGTAAGCCTTAAAATACATCCACAGGTACACTTCCAATTGACTCCAATTAGCTAATTAGCCTATCAGAAGCTAATAGGCTAATTGGCTAAAGGCTTGACATCATTTTCTGGAATTTTCCAAGCTGCTTAAAGGCACAGTTAACTTAGTGTATGTAAACTTCTGACCCAACGGATTTGTGATATAGTCAATTAAAAGTGAAACAATCTGTCTGTAAACAATTGTTGGAAAAATTCCTCAAGTCATGCACAAAGTAGAAGCCCAAAACGACTTGCCAAAACTATAGTTTGCTAATATGAAATCTGTGGAGTGGTTAAAAAAAATTGTTTTATGACTTCACCTAAGTGTATGTAAACTTCTGACTTCAACTGTATATCATGCATTACAATTTATGTTTGGCTAAAATAATAGCTTGATTTTTTTAGTATGTCTGGAATTTTTGGTATGCTTGCTGTTGGGGCAAGTTGTCACAAACCTGTGTTCAATTAATTTAATAAATCTTTTTTTTCTGGCCAATAATGGTGGAAATGTCCAATCGTTTTTTGTAGCTAAGACTTGAAGGTGTGTGCCTAAATGGAATTTGACTTACAAAAATAAACTCTCCCAGGGAAATATTCACTTGAGTAAAAAGTGTGACAACTAGTCCCAGTCATCTGTGGGGTTTAGCCAGTAAGGGGAAATCTTTTTTTTTATTATTATTATTATTTTTTATAGGTACTGAACTCTTCACTAAGCATTTGGTGAAATCCCAGCAAAAACTTGCTATTCAGCTCACAATCAAGAGCTTCCTGAGTCTTGTTTTTTTTTTTTTTTTTTATTGTAGAAGAAGAAAAATAAAATAATTAATAAAAAAAAAAAAAAAAAAAAAGACTTCTTCTAACCAGAAATGTCACTATTTTCTTTTCTCAGTATGAGTAGACTGCATTGACTGAGAATATAAAGTTGTAGTGGGTTGTAATCACTGCAGAGATACACAAGTTGAGTATCGATTCATGCATTTCCACACTGGCTTCATGCAGTAACAAATGCATCTTAATTTATATGATTTGTCAAGTAAGGTCAGGTAACAATGTAAGTGACTACTTTTGGGAAATAGACTAAAACTTGAGTTACTCATACAGAACATGTCTTTGTATTACAAAATACCTTACTGTAATCCTGTTAGTAAATATAAAGATACTAAAAAGTTTAGTTATGATAAGGGATGGGCAGTTTTTCCAAAATCGTACATCAAAATATGATTATATGATTTTTGTAATTCATTTTATATCACGGTAACAATATACTGTCACTTTTTCTTTATTGCCTTAAATAATGATGTAGTAATAGCTGATCTAAGACTGTTCATAACAAATGAATGAGTCTGGCACCAGCTGTAACATTCCATCTTTAAATTGGTCACATTTTTCCTCAGATTATAAACCTAAATACTTAGTCTGAAATAAAGAAACATTTACAAAGATTTCACAGTCAAAAACATCTAGATGAATTCTTTCCAACCATTTGAGATAGGAATGTAGTAATCCGGTGAAAAAAAGTTGAACAGTTGAAGTTTATAGAAAAGTACACTAAACACCTCCATCAACTGTCCAATAAGACTCAGGAATTATTCTGGGAAATGAAGCTTATAATGTCAACATCCCCTGGTAGACTTAATTGTTAATATTCCAAGTTTCATGACCTCTAACCTCAAATTTATGTCTGTGATTCTCAACATTAAAACACAAAACCAAAGCCAATCCACCTACACCCTTCCATTTAGTCGCTATAAAAAGCTCTGTACCGTTGCCAAGCTGTTCAGCATGCCGACTTTTCATGCAGCACAACAGTGGAACAATGGTTAGTTTCATGTGTCGAACAAGAGTGCTTTAGCTTGAGTCAAGTTCAGTATGGAGTTTTAGTGACATGGTGATTTTAAACTAGTGATAGACCGATATGAGGTTTTTAATGGCCGTTGCCGATATCCAGAGAGCAGGGTGGCTGAAAGGTCAATACAATGCTGATATATCACACAATTTAATATAGTAAATAACAAACATAAAATTGCTACAAAAATATATATAAATGCTTATTTAGCACTTTATTTACTCAATCTCACACAAAAACTAAAAAATAATATTGTATTTTAAATGGTAGATAGCAGTTTCTTCAGATTTCTGTTTAGTCCGTTTTTTTTTAATTTTGTATTTTTTTTTTTTTTTATTTGCACATAAAGAAATTGTTATATATAATATATTAGGAAGAAGTAAATAACAGTACACACTGTAGTCCAGCAATCATGGATGGCATGTGTGCATTAACAATTGCATTTACTCCAAAAATACTGAATCAAACCAATTGTACATACAGTGCATAGTCAATAAGGCATTTACTTATAGCACACATGAAGCGCTTTTACCTTGGGCTGTATCCGAAAATGTAGGCAGCTGACTTGCTACCTTGCTGCCTAATCAGTTAATGGCTTAACTGACAACTGTTTTGAATAAATGTAACTCTTAAGGAAACTGGTCTCCGAACAGTTTGAAAAGCATCTTATTTTCATCCTACCTCTGTATACACCCTCCGGAGGCAGCGTTTTCCTGGTTTCAGATGCCACGCACTCATGCAGATCCAGCTTGAGCAGTCTCCTGACAGTTTAAATGGCCTGGATCGCCTGCTTGGATTGTTACAGAGTGACCGTCATGATCTGTGAATCAGAGGAACGTTTGATCCTGATCCTGATTCTGAAGTTTTTGATTCTGGCTGATAGAATATGCACTTCAGGGGAAGATATTAAATGAGCGGTCAATGGGAAGAAAACGCTGGATTTTCGTGAGGTTCGTGAATTACATCTGTTTAAAGGAGATATCTGCATATTTGCAAATGGTATATGATACAAGTTTTATTGATATTTTCCTTTTATCATTAGAAAAGTAAGTTAAAAGTGACAGGGAACTGTTGAGGAGAGACTGTTAGAATACATGCTTCAGAGTAAGATATCTATCCACAGGATGCTGGATCTGCTGAAGTTGTGTGAGGTTGGTTTATTACATCTGTTTAAACGAGATATGTGCATATTTGCAGATGGTATATGATATTAGTTTTATTTATATTTGCCTTTTTATCCTTAGACAAGACAGTTAAAAGTTACAGGGAACTGTTGAGGAGAGAGAGGGAGAATGAAACAGGTGAGCACATTAACATTATGAGCTCAAACACGTCTGTCACGGCTCTGATATGCGGACCGTTTAAATGACATTGTATTATTGTAGTAACACAATCCTGTATTTGTGCACAAATAAGTTTTTAAATATGCAATATATATATTTGGAATTACGCATAAGTGTAAATGGAATAAACATGGAGCACTTTGCGTTTTTTAAAGCACGTATAAGGGAACAGCGATGTGGACATCTACATTGTTCATTTAACCTACAAGCAGGAACTAAAAACTAAAACATTTTCATTATGTTCTGAGCAGAAACAATATTTATTTGGGGTTCAGCATTCCGTAGCCTCCTGTTTAAATTGGTTACCGGTTTGAACTAAATAAAAGAACGGTTAATAACGTTCTTTTTAAACTGACAGTACTCTGTGCTAAGGTTGATATACCAGTTGCAGTGTCGCCAGATCTCGCAAAAAAAAAAAAAAAAAAAAAAAAAAAAGGAGACCTGCTCTGTCTTGCCTACTCATAGCTTATTCACACACATACAGGTGCATCTCAATAAATTAGAATGTCGTGGAAAAGTTCATTTATTTCAGTAATTCAACTCAAATTGTGAAACTCGTGTATTAAATAAACTCAATGCACACAGACTGAAGTAGTTTAAGTCTTTGGTTCTTTTAATTGTGATGATTTTGGCTCACATTTAACAAAAACCCACCAATTCACCATCTCAAAAAATTAGAATATGGTGACATGCCAATCAGCTAATCAACTCAAAACACCTGCAAAGGTTTCCTGAGCCTTCAAAATGGTCTCTCAGTTTGGTTCACTAGGCTACACAATCATGGGGAAGACTGCTGATCTGACAGTTGTCCAGAAGACAATCATTGACACCCTTCACAAGGAGGGTAAGCCACAAACATTCATTGCCAAAGAAGCTGGCTGTTCACAGAGTGCTGTATCCAAGCATGTTAACAGAAAGTTGAGTGGAAGGAAAAAGTGTGGAAGAAAAAGATGCACAACCAACCGAGAGAACCGCAGCCTTATGAGGATTGTCAAGCAAAATCGATTCAAGAATTTGGGTGAACTTCACAAGGAATGGACTGAGGCTGGGGTCAAGGCATCAAGAGCCCATTCCTTGGACGTGTCAAGGAATTTGGCTACAGTTGTCATATTCCTCTTGTTAAGCCACTCCTGAACCACAGACAACGTCAGAGGCGTCTTACCTGGGCTAAGGAGAAGAAGAACTGGACTGTTGCCCAGTGGTCCAAAGTCCTCTTTTCAGATGAGTGCAACTTTTGTATTTCATTTGGAAACCAAGGTCCTAGAGTCTGGAGGAAGGGTGGAGAAGCTCATAGCACAAGTTGCTTGAAGTCCAGTGTTAAGTTTCCACAGTCTCTGATGATTTGGGGTGCAATGTCATTTGCTGGTGTTGGTCCATTGTGTTTTTTGAAAACCAAAGTCACTGCACCCGTTTACCAAGACATTTTGGAGAACTTCATGCTTCCTTCTGCTGACCAGCTTTTTAAAGATGCTGATTTCATTTTCCAGCAGGATTTGGCACCTGCCCACACTGCCAAAAGCACCAAAAGTCGGTTAAATGACCATGGTGTTGGTGTGCTTGACTGGCCAGCAAACTCACCAGACCTGAACCCCATAGAGAATCTATGGGGTATTGTCAAGAGGAAAATGAGAAACAAGAGACCATAAAATGCAGATGAGCTGAAGGCCACTGTCAAAGAAACCTGGACTTTCATACCACCTCAGCAGTGCCACAAACTGATCACCTCCATGCCACGCTGAATTGAGGCAGTAATTAAAGCAAAAGGAGCCCCTACCAAGTATTGAGTACATATACAGTAAATGAACATACTTTCCAGAAGGCCAACAATTCACTAAAAATGTTTTTTTTATTGGTCTTATGATGTATTCTAATTTTTTGAGATAGTGAATTGGTGGGTTTTTGTTAAATGTGAGCCAAAATCATCACAATTAAAAGAACCAAAGACTTAAACTACTTCAGTCTGTGTGCATTGAATTTATTTAATACACGAGTTTCACAATTTGAGTTGAATTACTGAAATAAATGAACTTTTCCATGACATTCTAATTTATTGAGATGCACCTGTATATTTATATCAATTTTGTACGTCAGATGTGCATTTCTCTCTGAGAAATAATTAACTAAGTTGCTGTAACAGATCTCAAAGTGTCACTTTTGACATAACCATGCACAATTACATCAACAGTCTAATTTAGTTCATATAACATGTGCAATGACCATTAATGAATTCCAACAACAGTGCAGCAAATACAGTACTGTATATGAGTTTCTCTAAAATTATGATGCACTTCTTGACCTCGTTCGAAGATTATATAAAGCCTGAAACACAAAACGTTAAACTAAAATGTTGAAAAAGAAGTAAACAAGCAGTTTTATTTGCAGATTTCTCTATCTTACACAAAAGCATACTTATCTTCATGGAGAGGTTAAAATTTAATACGGAAATATTTGTACTTTTAGTCAGATCAATAAAGCATTTGCACAGTGCATCAGTCATGCCGTGGAGGTCTTCTCTTTAATCTAAGCATAAACACTAATTAAGATGCAAGACTAATGAGTCTGATAGATGAATTGTAATGATTCGAGCCGAGATGAGAAATGATCTAAGCAGCTTAATTAAGCAAGATATAACAAGGAGATCACAAGGACAAGCGTTCTTGAGCAGCTCTTTCACCTTTGCATGTATCTTGCCATCAAATCATGGTGTAAACTCCATCCTTAAAGAAACAGTTCACCCATAAATTAATATGAAAGTTATTTACTCACCCTCATGCCATTCCAAACCTGTATAACGTCTTTCTTCTGTGGGAAACTATGTCTTCCAAATGGATATTTTTTTCAAGAAAAGGGACAAAAAAGCACCATAAAAGTGCAATAAAAGTAGTCAATGTGATTTTTGCACTATATACCAAGTATTCTTTGTTTTATGTTTTTAGATGTTAAAATTATTTCTTCTATTACAGCTAAATATACAGCGACAACTGCAAATAAGCTATTCGTAGGTTGACAGAACACAAAGAAAGATTTTTTGAAGGATGAGGTGTTTTTGTCCATACAATTTAATGGGTCAATGAGGCCTAGCAATTTCAACCTCCAAAAAGGACATAAAGGCAGCATAAAGGTAATCCATACGACTCAAAAAAAAAAAAATAAATAAATAAATAAATAAATAAATAAAACAGGATAAGAAGATATGAATCCACATTCAGCCACTGTGAGGAATCTCCACAAAGATTTGAAAATATCACCACCTGTTCCTTTGTGCCCCAGGTTGCCTTCATGATAGTGCAGATGCCATCAGTTTAAAGTTTCTCTTATCTCGCAGACCCTGCCAAATATCCCATATTAGTTTATGGAATCAAACATGCAAGGCTGAAAATTATGTGAGATCCTAGAGTGGCATGTTATGTCTTCAAAATGTCCGTCGCGGGGTGAGAATATTTCCAGAGAAAGCTGCGCTTTTAAAGTGGTTGTGTAGAATTTATGGATGAATCTCATGAAACCTGTCAAGAACATGTCTGGGTCATATTTCACCAAAACCTAAAAGAAAGGAGTAAGACATTATATTTTAAAGACAATTAGGTCTGTTTAGGATCATTAAGAATTTTTTTTTTTTTTACTTAATAAATTGCTTTGGATTTTTTAGAGGAGACCATTTGGGACATTAGCCTGTTGTTGAAAATGTACCTGTGACAAATAATCACGAATTTTGAAATACTAATCAGCAGATTAATGATTTTTGATTGCAGTGTTTATCCATTAATTACAGTATGCCTTTTTGACTCATTACTGCTATTTAGGCATTTACCTGCTTTGGTATTGAACACTGTGCCAAAAACAACCCAAAGCTGTCAACAAATGAGGTCAAACACAGCATTTGGCTCAAAAAGATATTTATAATTCCTGCAACAATAAAACTTTTAATATTTAAAGATTCTGACTGTACTTGACAAATGCATCTGCAGCTTTCATTCACACATTCAATGCATGTCAAAACTACTTTATGAAAAGTAGAGAGAAAAAAACGTGTCCTCTCGTAACAAAAAGGATGGTGAGAGGACCGCTTGAACAGGCTCGCTACTTTATGACGTACAATAAATGTGAATCGGGAGCTGAACAGATGGTCTCATAATGTGGCTGAGTCTGCAGTCACACGAGTCAAGGTTAAACACCGTCAGACTGTATCTGGAAAGAGACTGTGCAAAAACATTCACTTGTAGTTTAAATAAAACTTGATGTTGTAATATGCAAAATATTTATTACTTTATACAATTATTTCCATAGTGTTAAAGGGGCCATCAGTTTTCCTGCTAAAATTTTTACTTCAAGCGTTTCTGAGGGAGACCTCATGACTGGATTTGCCAAAGTTTGCCAAGTCAGTGGCATTAATGCTGACTTTGTGTGCTATCGGAATTATCCTACTTCCCATTTCTAGCCACCAAATGTTAGATAGCCTTCAAAACTGTACCTTTAAAATTTCCATCATAGTCTAAATGTAATACCATTACAGCACAAAAGATCAGGTGCCATTAAAAAATTGTTGCACTACTGGTTTTCACACTTTTCAATCATCCTGCTGCACCCAGAGCCTTCCCGTGAAGATAATGTTTTTTGACAAATGCTCTCATGTGGCTGGCATTTTGTGCTTGTCACATAATATTTACAGTCTTAAGAAAGAGGCTGTAATTTTTGACATAATTTATTAGCTATCCAATCACAATAATCCATCAATTCCAATTCAGAAACTACTTCTACTTCAAACACAGCAAAATGTGTATTACTATTTAAAGAATGCTTTTACTGTTACAGGAGATGAAACACCACATTGTGTGGAGTAGAGGTTGACCAAATGTGGATTCTGCCGATACAGATAACTTAGGTGCATGGTAGAAAAGGCAGATAACCGATTAATCAGCTGATAGTTTTTTTAATTGATTTATTGAATGTGTTTTTTTTTTTTTTTTTAAATCGTAGTATTTCCTTATAATGACGGGCTCATACTACATAGGCTAAAACATCCAAAATGAATAAAATCACAGATTAAGTTTATTGTGCAACCAAAATCCCCAAAATAACCAGAAAATAATGAAGATTTGGTGCATACTGCAGGATTTTTAACTATTAACAAGCCCAAAATACACGTACTTATTTTTGGGACTCTAATTTTGAAAAAAACTTGGCTCACTAGATGAGTTTTTATATTATTATTCACATGAAGACATGAAGTTGGAGACACAATGCATGTGCTGATGGGCCGTATTTCCATATAGTTGCATTTTTCTTTGCTCTCGCTTCATTTTGAATGCTTGGGGATAAAAAATATGAATGAGCATTGTCATTGATGAAATACTGCAAAAAAAATAAAAAAATACAAAATATCTGCAACTATCTGCATTAATTTTTACCAATAACCGACCACTGGCAGTGATTAATCAGTAAGATCTAAAATCTTCTCATTTCTTCTATGTTTCCAATACAACTGAAAGTGGAAAATTGTGCACACACTTGTGTGTTGTTTTTAGTGCTATACAAGTGACACAATAAACAAAAATAAAGCTATTCAAACTAGAATGATTGCTTAAAACATAACACTTCTTCACAAAACATCTCTTCATCCTAGGTGAAAAAAGTTCCCCTAATTAAAGAATCAACAAAAAGCATTGCCATGATTACACCTGAGTAAATGTACGATCCCCTATTTCCTGTTTATCAGCAGACTACTTCCAATCATCCTCACACAACAACATAAACAAGAAAAAAAAAAAATATTTTCAACCATAAGAAAATGATTATTCACAAAGTAACTGATTGAAGTTGACAACATAAATGATTTAGGCAAACACATTAAACAGCAAATGCTTACTATTGCAAACACAAGCGCATAGAACCGTCTGATTACACACATAAGTGGATTAATTCATTCTTCCAGATGTAACTTGCCCCCTGAATGTGTCGTTGTGTCCAATCAAGAGATTATTTCCTTTAATCCCTGCGAATGTGCCTTCCACATCTCACTGTGAGAACACCTTCATCAAACAAGAGTTTTGTGGCATAATATTTCACCATGACAACCATCTAATTGCTTTGCAAAACTGACAAAATAAACAGATGCACCACACTGCTATGACAAATTGATATTAGCATTAAAAGAAAAACTCCCATATCTCCGTAAGGAGCGTGATGCTCTGACATGGTCGTATGTGCTCGGTCCCGTGAGAGAATGTGAGGATTTTATTGTCACACTTTGGGTATTTTCTGATCTCTTCTAATCACCGAGGCAACACAAGCAAGCAAGAGTGAGACGAAAATCCATCGCCTCGCTTTACGAGGTTACAGAAGCCACATGGCATCCACTTGCATCATTGGATGCTTTAACAGAGTTATTTTTGAGCTCGTGTGGCAGGGGAAAGCTGCATTGTTTTGGTTTTTGTGCCCTACAGTGTAAGACCTGAATGTTCCATCTAGGCCTGTAACAATTTGCAAAACTGCATTTCTCAAAATTAACTAGCTGATGGGTTGTCTGATTGACTAGTCAACTAGTCGGTCTTTAGGAAGCCATGTATGATAAAGCTGATTTTAGGATCATGTTTGCTAGACATTGATCAGCGGCCAATCACTCAATGTTCTTCACATCCCCCACTCCTTGCATCCTTGTTTCTAAAATATATTGGCTAATTAGCTTTTACTTTTTAAGCCAGGGTGTGAATTACTATTTCTATAGCTCTGTTTGATTTTAAATTGTAATTTTAGCCACCCCTTAAATGGGTCACACCATTGACATTGCCTGAGCAGTTCAAGTAATGTGCAATAAAAATGCATTCAAAGACGCAGATTTCTACATATCCCTCAGTCACCAATGGTCATTGTGTAATTCACACCATGTTTTAAGCTTTCAGTATGGGTGTGATGCTGCTACATGTCTACCCCATTTTACAATGTTTAAATCTGAAAAAGGTCAGCAAATCCAGTCTAGGCTGATCAAACTAGTTTCTCAAAGAATGCGTTCTTGTTTTCAAAAATAAATGGAGGGAGTGCAACAGAAAGCAAAGAGTGCATGGAGTGTTGAGGCATGTTTTAAAATATAACCTTAACCTCCTGAGACACGAGTGTGACAGCTGTTTGTAATTTTTATTCCCCTTTTTGATTTGTAACTAGTAGCCCCTAAGAAACATAGAATTTATTTCATTTTTTTTAAGACAAAATAGTTTTCCTAAAAAATTCATGTCCACATATGTGGACAGTGGGACTAAGTTGTGAAATTTATAAGAATTTCTATAGCTACAGAAAGTCAGATTCTTTTTATCAAATTGTTTATTATGTTTCCAGGAGTGTTAGTCATGTTCATTTTTATATTTAAATTTGTATTTATTTATTTATTTATTTATATTTATTTTATTTATTTAGTTATTTTTGAGACGTTACAGACATTACAGCTGATTTCCTGTAAAGCTGTTTTGGAAGAATGTGTATTGGGAAAAGCACAAATGAAAAACTATGCAAATAAAAAAGATTCAACTTGAATGTACTTTTATGTTGCAATATTTTTTCAACCTTGGCAACAAAATCTCAATCTTCTCTCTTTGCACAGTCAAACAAACAAGTGATAGCCAGCGCTGGAGCATTTTATGAATCAGAAATTGACATAATTAATTCTAATTCAAAGTAATGGTCACGAGGTTAACAGGACGTTCCTGCCGTGAAAGGAATGCTGAAAAAAAAAAACAAAAAAAAAAACAGCGCAACAACCAAAGATTCAAATGATTTCAATTTGATTTCAATTTCGGTAAGCACAGACCAATTTCAGCAGAGGGACTTTAGACGAACTGTCACTGAATTCGCAGTGTGATCAGTCTTAATTTCAGTATTGGCTAAACAAATGGATGACTATAATAAAATATTAAGTTTGGCAGGGTTTCAGACAATTTGAATAGAATGTGGACTTGGACACACCTAAAGAGGAACACAAAAGAAATCTAAACATTTTAATATTTAGTGATTTTTTTTCATATTGTTATAAATATTATAAAACATTAGTAACAATCACGAACACGAAACACGAATCGTGATTATTTGCATGACTGTAAATCACCAGCCAAAATTTCATTATCTTGACAGTCCTAGTTTCATCATAATGCTAATCATCTGTAGCACAAAATATTTGTATTACCTACTTGTTCTTAAAGAGAACAGGAAACATGTAGGAGTTTACTATCATCCCAGCAAGGGAACATCAGCGTCACTATCCCGCCCCATCAGCCACTATCCCGCCCCAAACCTCTACTGAATATGCAGCTGTAATGATTTCAGCATCTGTCGCATCCAAAGAGCTGCAGGGAGCCTGTGAAGCTGATGTTCAGAGGTTCTGCTTTCATGGCCACTGCAACAGCTGCACTCAGCCTGGGCTTGAGGACCTCTGTCAGCCCCTGTGAAGTAGGAGACAGAGACTGACGCCTTGGTCAATCACTGACAAAAGGATGTGAGAGGCTTTTTTTTTTTTTGTTTAGTCCAGGAAGAACAGGAACTCTCTGAGGTGCTAAGCAGAAGAGATTCTGCTGTATCATCGCAGTATATTCGCACCACAATGAAACTTGACAAAAGCAGAAATTACTGTTTTTTGGCTACTCTGCCATCTGTGTTGATAACAATATCTTCCCATTTAGACAACTTCTTTGATTATGATGGAAGTAAAATTAGCTGTATCTCAAATGACGCCATGTAAGTTGTGCACTTACACTACAGTGTGCACTCGGACATCTAGTGTATGAATAAACTGAATAATAAAAGATATTTCTGCATATCGCTGCCCCCTTTGGCATATCGCGGTGCCATTTTGTGGCCCGTTCTACATAACGCATTGGCCCATTTCAGCTTATTGCGGCCCATTTGGCCCCGTTTCGCGGCCGGCCCTTCTGGAAAAGTCCCGGTTTTCCCGATAGCCAGTCCGTCCCTGTTATGGGGGCACCATCTTAACCTAGGGGGCACCAGAAACTCCACTGGCTGTCCTTACTCACACTTTATACAGTACATTATTCAAGTACCCAAAAGCATTTGCAGAACACAGACGATCGTCTCTCTACAATTGGGATATGAAAAAGAATTAACAAATAAAAATAAAAACTTTAACAGGGCAAATGCAGACATTTTCCAGAAACAGCGCCAGTCCGCATCTCAGAACAGCATTCTGAGATGTTTTTCTTCTCACCACAACTGTACAGAGCGGTTATGTGAGTTACCATAGACTTTTCAGTTCTAACCAGTCTGGCCATTCTCTGTTGACCTCTCACCTCAACAAGGTTTTTCCGTTCGCAGAACTGCCCCTCACTGGATGTTTTTTTTTTTGTTTCTGGCACCATGTGGAGTAAATTCTAGAGACTGTTGTGTGTGAAAATCCCAGGAGATCAGCAGTTGCAGAAATACTCAAACCAGCCCATCTGGCACAAACATTCATATATGCGATTATCTATTCAGCCAATCGTGTGGCAGCAGTGCAGTGCATAAAATCATGCAGACACAGGTCAGGAGCTTCAGATAATGTTCACCTCAACCATCAGAATGGGGAAAAAATGTGATTTCAGTGATTTGGAGCGTGGCATGATTGTTGGTGCCAGACGGGCTGGTTTGAGAATTTCTGTAACTGCTGATCTCCTGGGATTTTCACACACAACAATGTCTAGAATTTACTCCAAATGGTGCCATACGCAAATGCCTTGTTGATGAGAGAGGTCAACAGATAATGGCCAGACTGGTACGAACTGACAAAGTTTGCGGTAACTCAGATAACCACTCTGTACAATTATATATATATATATATACACTACCAGTCAAAAGTTTTGAAACACTTGACCAAAATTATAATAAAGAATGAGTAAGTGTTTCAAAACTTTTGACCGGTAGTGTATATATATAAAATTTAAACCTGAACAGAGGTACAATTCAACCATGGCACAACAATAAATGTAATCATTTGAAAGCTTGTTCTTGTTAGGTACAGTTTATAATTTTTTGCCAGTGATCTCATCTTTACTGCAGGTGAAATTGCACCTTTAAATAATGTTGTCTTGTTTCACAAAGATGATAACTCATTTAAAACAAGATATTAGCTGTTTCTTTGTCTTGAATACACAATAACTGTGATTTGACTAATGCAACTCAGTTCCCACTGGCATGGATTAAAGGCACATGGAAATTCCCCAATAGACTATATTATGGAACTAAACTTGATAAGCAAAAACACTTCCTAGACGAGCATGATCTATTAAGTATCTGTAGTCTGGACTGAACATTTTGTAGAGCTGTTGTGCTTCAGTTGGGAATGCTTGTTTTGTTAAAACTGAAGGATGGGTGGATGGTGCCGACTATAAGAAAACACTGTAAGCGATCATGTTTCTGTCTGAATAAAAAACAAAAGAAAAAAAAAAACGTATGCTCAGCCTTAAAGGGAAGATCATCTTTCAGAAAGACTACAGTATATACAGTAAGTAGATCAGCATGATTTTCCATGCTGGTTAGTGCTGGTTTTGATGCTCCTCTAGCTGGTGGACCAACATGTTTTTTTTCTGGTGAAGCTGTTTGAACAATGAAAATCTTACTGATTAAGAGAGCGAAGTAGCCAGAAGATGAAATCAGTATGTAAGGGACCAGCATTCAAAACACAGCACATGTTTTAAAAGGCTAACTTCAAACCCAAGGCCCAATTCATATTCAGGATGTCCAGGATGTGGATTTCCGAAATGAAGTAACATGATCACACAGTCAGCATGTTGTTTCAAAGAGTTCCGGTACCCTAGGATCAGCCACATTATGCCGACTTATCGACAAGCAGCATATCATATCAGACATTTTTGCATCAGCTCCATCATGTTTGCCTTCCTTGTGGTGCGACCGGAAGCACGTTGCATTCTGTGTTGAAACCAGGAGGTAATAATGGTTGCATAATCAGTGACAAGCATGATTCAGTGGTTGCCTATTTCCCTCTATCATTAAAGTTTTAGTCCACTGATGGTTAGGTTTAGGTTTGGGTTGGGGGTACAGTTTATAAAAGCATGTAATATAGTTACATGCAGCTGAAACAACTCGCTTCACAACTCGCTTTTGGTGCCCCTCCGTGTACAATACATGCTTAAAATGGAGCTCACATATGCCAATACACATAACAACACTTAACGCTTTGGCCACTGGGGGCAGTGTTTCGAATTTTGGTAAGAACAGACTGATTTTAGCTAAAGAAAAGTCAACCTATTGTTTTCGATTTCACAGTGAGAGCAGTCTGACAAGTCATTCGTATTTATGAGAAAGTGCAACCTGGTTGGTTAGCATTTGGTTTAGGGGTAGGGATAGGGTTGGGCTATGGTTTCTCTTGATCAGTCTGCACTTTCCTAATGAATATTACTGAATAATCCAATCAGGCATCAATTTCCTCATGAATATAAATTATTTTTCCCTTGCCAATCTTTGTTTGTGTCAATGACCGGTGAATGTTCTACTAAATCTAAATGAGAATCTGTGGCACTGTTTGAAAATTATGGTGCACAAACATTAAATAATGCAAAAACCTTTAAGAAACCTTCTGAAAGATCCCACTTGACCAGCGCACCCTGTTCAAAAATCCAGCACAAACGGATAGCTGTGTTTTTGAACATGATAGCTGGTTTATATCAACTGAACTACCAGCTAGTGGGGATCTGACTGAGCTGGTAGAGCTAATACAAGACAGTATAAGTACATATTCATTAATAATTCATGTTTTGTACAAGAATTTAGTCCCAGAAATGAATTTAGTCCCAGAAAGGTAACATGACCCATATAAATAGCAAATTTATTTTTTTATTTTTTTATTTTTTTGGACCTATTTGTTCCAAACAATACAAATGTTGCCACAGTTAACCCAAATGCATGTGACAGGAGTAACTTGCATCCAAATGTAAGGCCTATTTTCTGGGACACAAGCATTTGTGCAATACACATAGCCTTAGGAAATTCACTTTCATTGTTCCAGATCTCAAAAGGAAATTTATGTGCTTATGTATTTTTATACTAGTTTTGACAAAACTGATATTTACCTTCAAATAGCCATATTAGCCCACTGTGTGCTATTGTGAGCATTTGTTCAGATCTTTAAAGAAAAACGATTCCTTCTGAGACCTACTGAATTATCAAAAGACTTGGCTTCCACGGCATCATCGTGAAACCAGTCATCTTAAATTTAATGACAAGTAAAGTTTTTGTTCATTGCTAAGATGTGACAGCATTTTCTTACAGCATTAACACCTTTGAAAATACAAGAGCCATGTGCAAATCCAGTTTAAATAACTCTAATAATATTAAGATATTGAGGTAAGGTTTGAAACACCAGCTAAAAATATCCCCACAATATCCACTGTATGCTATTCAGAATTGATTTTTTATTTTAATTCCAATTCAATTCAGTGTCTGTTAAACGAATGGAACAGTACATTTCATACACTTGCTTTGATAATATACTGACGTAAATTATTGTCATACTTTGAAATCACATTTTTCCCACCTCTAGATTCAAGACCCCTCTGCTTTGTGTTGGGGTCCTGATTATTCTTCTGGGCTTAATTTTATGAAAATTACTGTCTAACTGTACATTATCCCTCACATAATTAGTCACATTTTGTCATAAAATTAATTGTTAGACTAATTACATTTCTCTGTTTAGTGACTTAGTAAATTTCTTTAAATTGCAGTTCGGTAAATCCCTCTTCCAACTCATCAGGTAAAATGGAGCCAATTCTTAAGAGTTTTGCCCAACCCTGTTGGCTTCGCCAAATGAGCTTGCCACTTTTCCAGCATCTGTGTTTTCCTTTCACATCTCACTGACAGATCCAACTCTGCCCCACCTCACAGCCTGCTATTTGACTTCCTCCTGCACCATACAGCCTCTCATTACCGTCCCTCCAGCTTTCTGATCTGCACCTGCCATGTGCTTGTTAGACTCTTTAGAAATACTGTATCAAATAAAGAGGCTCTCTCATGCAGACTGTCCAGATAAGGTGGCCCCTCTATCACAGGAAATCAAGACGGAGTGAAAGAGAAGAGGGGCCTCTTCCCAGCCTAAGGGTTCTTTACCACTATCATCATCGCTGGCATCACATGCATGTGACAGCACAGCACCAGTATCTCCACCCAAGACACTGAGAAATATCACACTTATGGGCGCCATGAGTTAAAGCGAGCAGTTGTGTTTGGAGGGAGCTGAGAATCACTTATACACAGGGGACAAAATATGTTTGATTTGATTAATGAGATAAAGTTGGATGCTTACTAGGGCTGGGCGATATAGCAAAAAAATAAAAATAAATAAATAAATAAATAATAATAAAAAATACTAAAAATAAAAAATGTTTATGAAATTCAACATGTTTCTCAATATTTCTGTATTTTTCTTTCTTTTTTTATTATTATTGATTTTTATTTCCTATCAGAGGAACCATCATTTCAACCAGAAAGCTGGCATTTCCAAAGTAGTAAAATATAGTAAAAATATAGTCCAAAAAAAAAAATAATAATAATTAAATATGTTTTTTCAATTTTTCAAAAATTTGTACCTGTAAGGTGGGATATCCTTTTCTACATCTGCCATATTGGGCATTCCAATTTCTCACATTCATTTTAATACAAGTGGTCCATTTCGAGCTAAACGGTCTCTGAAGTAGTCTCATGACAAACTTATAATAATATGTACGAGTTAACCAGATGGCAAAATCGTAAGAAATCAATTTATACTGTAAGTAAATATGCAAATTTTATTCCCGTTGAGAAAAAAAACAATCAACAAACAGAAAAGTCAATACAATACAGGCATCAAATTTTAGGTAATTTATTCAATACAAATGACAAATATAAGTCAATAACCTGTAGGTTATACAGTTCCCTTGTGTCTTTCCAAACCTTTGTTTGTTTGTTTTTTCTTCCACTGAACACAAAAGTTGTTTTACATAAGTGAATGAGAACTAGGACAGTCAAGGCTAAAAAAAAGACAAAAAGTCCCATAAAAATAGAAGAAAAGTCCATACAACTCATGCACTACGAGGCCTCTCTGAAGCCGTAGGACACATTTACAGTCTCCCACATTGGCCATACACCTGGGAGCCAATAAAGTTTGAGTTCAATTTATTCTACAGTAAGCGGGACTTCCGGTGTATGAGCACAAAACCGAAGTAGTTTTGAAACCAGATTTAAAATCTCTCGTATGACATCAGATGACTTGGAATATAGTCCACAAATCGTATGGATACATGTTTGGTACTTTTTTGAGCATGGCAGCCCCTGTTCCAATTCACTTCATTTACTCATCCGGAAAAGTGCAGAAATGCTGTCGCCTCTTCTCGACAGATTCAAAATTAAAGGGATAGACTTGATGGTAAGGTTAAGGTTTGGTGTTTGGGTTAGAGGCTAGGATTAATTCATTTGAAATCATGTTGGTAGATTGATTGATTTTTCTCTATTGGAATAAAAGTTGTTTTTGCGATTACATATCTGGTTAACTCTAGTTATTAAAAGCTGACCCAATACTCTACCGCCGATGAAAAACAAAAGGTCTACTGCTTGGGTTCGAAATTCAGTAATGTTACATTCTTACCCATGATACAGATCTCTTAGACTCTCATTGAAAGCATCTCTAAGCACCATTATCTCTCCGGCCTCCAGACACTGCTCGTCAGCTCACACTCCTAAGTCTACACCTAATCACAGTTTTATCTGGATTCCCAAATTCGCTCCCTTTCCAGGTGTTCACTCAAAGCCCTTTGTGTTTTCCTTTAACACATGGCTGTTGTGCAAAGCTGAACTGCTTACCATGGAACAGATGACTGCCACTGTGCTGTAACATACCCCATGCTGACATTTCTCAGTATGACCAGTTAAGAATAATTAAAACTGATTAGACATCAAGGCCTCCATAAACAAAGGCCTTCAATTGGGTCTGCATCTGTTGAGATTGGAGAGTTTCACTTTACAATAAATGCAAAACATTTCCAAATGTGCTTTTGAATTTAAAAAACGAAAATTATGTCATGTTGTTCCAAAGCTGTATGCTGTTATTTTATCTGTGGAACCACCCCTTAAAGTACCCCTTAGAGTCTCGATTCATCAAAAGGCTTTTAACTGTCTTTTTCAAGGTCTGATTGAGTACCTTGTAAGGGGACCATCCAAATTTTCCTGTCCTTTATGAAATTGTTCCACTGAAGAGAGATACAATAAATCTGAATTATATTGTGAATATCTTTTCAACATGTTCTTCCTGGTGTTGTAACCCTGCTCAAGCAAATGCCTGGTTCTTTGTTTATTATGTGCCTAAGGGAAACAGGGTAACCGGAGTGGGACTGGAAACTAGGAACTCTGACACTTTAAGAAAAAGGAAAATTAGGTGAATCATTCTGTTCAAAACCAGCACAGAGCTCAATATGAAGACTTCTCTAATCTGAAATTAATGGGGGAGTGTCTGGATGAATCTCATAAAATACCAGGGTTATATTTCATTCCAAAATCAAGAAGAAGAAATAGGAAATTACATTTTTATCCAGTCACATTGCTGGTTAATGTTAAATTGTCAATACAATAATATTATTAAATATACTGCATTGCCTAGCGCTAACAATTGGTCACTCTCCTGTATTTATGCACACTCCTATATCATGGGAGTATGTTGCACTAATTTATGTTGATTGTTATTACAATACTAGAGTTGCAAAAGATTACATTTTCTAATTGAGGTACGTGATATACCCATTAATTAATTGAAATAATGAAATATATAAATCTTTGCTGAAGATATCTGCAGTATTGCACTGACGAGTACTCACAGTGGCTGGAGTAGTTAAGATGCTAGCATAGACGAAAGAGACAGACAAGGATTTTTTTTTTTTTTTTTTTTTGTCTTTGATCAGATGTCGGTTTGTTGCCTGTATAGCTGGAGCTCCGCTTACTGCCCCCTGCTGACTAAGACTCGCAAAATACACTGAGGTGTATTTCAAGCTTGAATTGTTCCACTGGAAGGAAAGTTCCTTATTACGGTGATATGATTAATTGGTATGGAAGGCAGATTCTGCCAATTTTAAATAAATAAATAAAAGGATAAAAATGAAAATGAAAATGAAAACCCGATTAACCATTTCATTATTAAAAAGTGTCTGCAAAATATGTGCCAAAATTAAAAATAAATTTTTTTAGTTTTAATTTTATCTTTTATTTTTCAATTTTCATTTAAATTTTTACATTTGAACATGTACATTCTATGTTAAAGGTGCAGTATGTAAGATTCAGAAACCCTTGTTATTAATGACACCTGTGGCCGTTAAGTGAACTGCAGCCAGCTACCTGTTGCTCGTGCTCACGCACTCACTCCATAGGGACGTGAGCGAGCATCGACCAAAACAATGACGTAACGTACAAAGAGACTGAACATGATTCACCGACATCATGCTGACAGATGAGTTAGCGTAATTAAAATTACACAGTTATGATTGTTTTACTACAAACTCTGAGACTGCATATTATATTTGACTCTCCAGTGCTGGAACAGGGCTAAAGCAAAGTGTGGATATAGGTCTGGCTATGCGAGACTGTAGTTTGAAGTAATCACTTTTGTTTGCATGATACATTGACTGCATTTATACGATATCCTATGTCGGCGTTAGCTAGCTAGCCAGCTTTATCAATAGCTGTTAGCTAAATTTGGTGGATGATGACAGTAGCTGTTTATAAAATAGACTGTACATTATAAATATGTTGACACAAATCAGTATTGATGTGATTCCATCACAACTGTCATTTTGATATATTGATGCGCTATTGTTTTATAATAAAATAATGTATATATTTTCTGTATAACCAAGTTACATTACACTAATGAATGGGTCTTTTTGCATTATCTTGAACATTGTCTGGCATATATTTCATGTATTATTGTAGTTTACCTTGCTGAATAATTACAGATTAACATTGACATTAACCTGACTTGTAGTATAAAGAGAAGATCGTTGAAATTATTTGAAAGTTACGAAGCAAGGTAGCTTGCAATTTGTCAGCGTTAGAAAGCAAGATCAAGTTAGCTAAAATGACACAGATCAATCCTTATGGCACTACATTTCACATGCTTTGCAGTTATGTAAGCTTACCTGTCCAATGAGAAGAACGCCAATTCAGGGTCGGTTTTGATCCCCAAAAAAGAACAAAGGTCCCTCCAGGAATCAAATGTGCTGCCGATGTTCACTCTAGTTTTCCCTTGACCACGATCACATTCCCACTTAGCCAGGTGGGATTCAGTAGATAAATGTAATTTTTTTTTTTTGGGGCTTACGCGGAGTTTGTGTAGGAGTCGGTGTTGTGCTGGGAGCCGGCCGTTTGCTGGATTCCATCTCTAAGATAGCATTACCTAGTGTTGCAGTTTGTTGTCGCTGTTGAATAGCGGAAGAGAAGCACTGTGGCAAGGCTCTCGGGAGCACGCCTAAACGTCACATACTTTGGATTTTCCCGGCAAAAGCGACCCACTCCCTTCGTGTGAAAATCAGTCTACAGGCTTTAATAGGCAATCTAGGAAGTACGGGGAGGACTAGTTTTATAAGTTGCGATACAAGCCGTTCACACATTGGCAAAAAAAGGCGAATATTACATGAATATTTTTTACATATTGCACCTTTATTGAGTGGATGGTGCTCAAGAGAGGATACTTTAATAAGTGCTTCTCACACTAGGAGGTGCAGAAAGCTTGCAAGAGAGATGATCATTTTATGTGTCCTTCCATGAAGCCAAGAATCCATGATACAGCACTTTTTGGGATGCAAGCATTGTGATATCAAGTTCACATTTAAAAATACAAAGCAAGCATTACAGAAAAATGCAGTACTAATTTTTGTTTTGTCAGCCAGCTGAATAAATTAACAGCATTGGAATCACACTTGTAAATATGTGCAACATGTTTGCAACAGGCTTTATTTTGCAGATGTTACAGTTAAAATACATACGTTAATTCAGTCTAATTGGATTGCTTCCCATTACAGCTAATTAAAAGCCCAACATCCCCTCTATCTTCAAACTAAAGAAGGCATATATGAGTGATTTGTTTTATTGGCATAAGAGCAAGCTTAATAAGTAATAAGCGCTGTCTTTCCTAACACGTTTGATCCTCTTGGATCTGGCATTTGGCATAATCATAAGCGTTCTGCACCTAAAATGTCATGCCGCAATCCAGTAGTGAGAGAGAGTCTCAAATTCATGGAATGTGTCTGATGAATTTATTTTCACCAAAGTCAGCAGTCTCGTTTCGACTGGGATGCTTATTGATATAAGCTAAATATGGATGTAATTACGAGAAAAAGGAAGTTTCAAACTTGGATGAAATCAGAATCAGAATGAGCTTTATTGCCAAGGATGGGACCCCCCATAAGAAATACAAAATAGACTTAGGTGTAAACACCCCTATGCCAAAACAATGCTAAGCGCACATCATCATCACTTTGTGCTAAGCTAACCTGGGCTGCATTTCCCAAAAGTATCGTAGAAACCATTAGTGCCAATAGTCTCTAAGATCAACTAAAACTTGTGATGCTTTTGGGAAATGCAGCCCCTAATCAATTTAGTACAGCTCACGCTTACAGGGTATCCACGGGTCATTAAAAAGTATTAAAAGGTGTTAAATCAATTTGGTGAAAATTAAGGCCATTGAAAAGTATTACAAAGTCTAAAATTACATTTCCCTCCTTGAGTTGTAAGGTTGTATGAAAACCTTCCACACCTTGCAGATAGCAGAGAAAAGAGTGGACACACGATTGTCACTTGGTGTGTGTGCGTTCAGTGTACATTCGTGCTGATCCTGCGAGTTCTGCTCCTGGGTTCGAGATATTCCTCATTAATTTTCTACATTTTCATTTCAACATTTAAGACTGGGCAATTACATGAGAGAAGACACATTTCAGTAAGTTGCACCGTATCTTTCAACATACCCTGAGATGTTCATTAATTTTTTTTTGTGCTATAAGTTGGAGGGAGAGAGAGAGCGTTGTGCCCCGCTCTTTTTGAATGTCCAGCTACTGCAATCTGTCAGACGCACTATTAAAGAGCATGAATACAACATTTATTGTTTGAATTTAGAGATAAAGTGACATCTTTTGAAAGCAGATACTACAATTGTGTTCCTCAAAACAAATATATACAGGTGCATCTCAATAAATTAGAATGTCGTGGAAAAGTTCATTTATTTCAGTAATTCAACTCAAATTGTGAAACTCGTGTATTAAATAAATTCAATGCACACAGACTGAAGTAGTTTAAGTCTTTGGTTCTTTTAATTGTGATGATTTTGGCTCACATTTAACAAAAACCCACCAATTCACTATCTCAAATATCTCGAATACATCATAAGACCAATAAAAAAAACATTTTTAGTGAATTGTTGGCCTTCTGGAAAGTATGTTCATTTACTGTATATGTACTCAATACTTGGTAGGGGCTCCTTTTGCTTTAATTACTGCCTCAATTCGGCGTGGCATGGAGGTGATCAGTTTGTGGCACTGCTGAGGTGGTATGAAAGCCCAGGTTTCTTTGACAGGGGCCTTCAGCTCATCTGCATTTTTTGGTCTCATGTTTCTCATTTTCCTCTTGACATACCCCATAGATTCTCTATGGGGTTCAGGTCTGATGAGTTTGCTGGCCAGTCAAGCACACCAACACCATGGTCATTTAACCAACTTTTGGTGCTTTTGGCAGTGTGGGCAGGTGCCAAATCCTGCTGGAAAATGAAATCAGCATCTTTAAAAAGCTGGTCAGCAGAAGGAAGCATGAAGTGCTCCAAAATTTCTTGGTAAATGGGTGCAGTGACTTTGGTTTTCAAAAAACACAATGGACCAACACCAGCAGATGACATTGCACCCCAAATCATCACAGACTGTGGAAACTTAACACTGGACTTCAAGCAACTTGGGCTATGAGCTTCTCCACCCTTCCTCCAGACTCTAGGACCTTGGTTTCCAAATGAAATACAAAACTTGCTCTCATCTGAAAAGAGGACTTTGGACCACTGGGCAACAGTCCAGTTCTTCTTCTCCTTAACCCAGGTAAGACGCCTCTGACATTGTCTGTGGTTCAGGAGTGGCTTAACAAGAGGAATACGACAACTGTAGCCAAATTCCTTGACACGTCTGTGTGTGGTTGATGCCTTGACACCAGCCTCAGTCCATTCCTTGTGAAGTTCACCCAAATTCTTGAATCGATTTTGCTTGACAATCCTCATAAGGCTGCGGTTCTCTCGGTTGGTTGTGCATCTTTTTCTTCCACACTTTTTCCTTCCACTCAACTTTCTGTTAACATGCTTGGATACAGCACACTGTGAACAGCCAGCTTCTTTGGCAATGAATGTTTGTGGCTTACCCTCCTTGTGAAGGGTGTCAATGATTGTCTTCTGGACAACTGTCAGATCAGCAGTATTCCCCATGATTGTGTAGCCTAGTGAACCAAACTGAGAGACCATTTTGAAGGCTCAGGAAACCTTTGCAGGTGTTTTGGGTTGATTAGCTGATTGGCATGTCACCATATTCTAATTTGTTGAGATAGTGAATTGGTGGGTTTTTGTTAAATGTGAGCCAAAATCATCACAATTAAAAGAACCAAAGACTTAAACTACTTCAGTCTGTGTGCATTGAATTTATTTAATACACGAGTTTCACAATTTGAGTTGAATTACTGAAATAAATGAACTTTTCCACGACATTCTAATTTATTGAGATGCACCTGTATATATATTATATCTGACTGATGCCTGACAGTTTTAAATGTTTCCACACATTTGCAAAGTTTTAAATAAAGATTTTGATATTTTGTAAAAAAAAGTCTGTTTGGACTGAATGTCAGTAGTACTTGTGCAGTTATAAAAAACATTGTGTAATTATAAAAAATTATAAAATCAGGGCGACAGGTCTGTAATACTTTACAACACAGATTATATTAGGATATCCTACAATATAGTGAAATTAACGTTTTATTCATATGCTTTACAAAAAATCAATATAATTAAAAATACATTTTTATATCTGCTACATAGCTAATAGTAAAATTGTACATATCAGACACATTTTTTGTGATATCTGGATAATATCTATCTGATATCTGTTGGAAGTGCTTTTCACCACTGACAGAGAATGCGAATGATTGAAAAGGTTTTGAAAAGGGTATTAAAAAGTATTAAACTGGTTATGCTGATACCTGCAGATACTCTGACTTAACAAATATAGTGTACGGATCAATCCACTTTCATTTACATTTTTATTCTTTTATTAATTTATTTAAAATTGGCAGAATCTGCCTTCCATAAAATTGTGTTATTTATATATGTATATATATATATTGCTCTGAATTAACATTTGAAGATCAACAGTCTTATTAAATACATAATCGTAATTTTCTTTAATTGTTTACTATTTTTGCATTAAAGTTATGCTTAATTATCTAACTGGCTTAATTGTAATAATAATTTAAAGAAAAATATTAATAATCTTAGCGGTCCTAGGAATTGCAGTGTAAACGTTGATAAAGGTGAATGGGAGGTAATGGTAGACCACGCCAAATATAATTTTTGCTTACCCATTTATTTCGACATCAAAAGGAAAACAGCACCATTACATTTCCACAACATTTCAAATGAAGGAAAAAAAAATTAGAGATTGATGGATTACGACAGTAAGAAGAGAGAAAAAAAAATATTGCACTCTCTCAGCAGCTGTATTAGAAACCTCATTGCTTCTGTGGTAACTCGTTGTTTAAAACATGTGTAATGTGTAAAATAAGGTGAAAACACGTCTTCACACTCTGTGAAAATGGTCCATTGAGGGTAAATACACTCTTAATAAAAACACACTGTTATTTAAGACATTGTACAGTATATACAGTACATTTTCCAGATCTACTGTATATATATATATATATATATATATATATATATATATATATATATATATATATATATATATATATTAACGTCATTTAAAGTGACTTCAATAATAATAATTGTAATGCAAAATAATTTCCAGTAAAATATGAGTTAAAAGAAACACATTTGTGATTTGGTGTTGATGAAGGGGTACTTGAGATTTGCTGATGGGGCTTAGGGGGTATATAGCTAGATGAATGCTTAACTTCATAGGAATACATTAAATTGTTTCCAGAGTCTAGAGACTGCGTATAGGCATCTGAAGTGGGGACTGTAAACAACACAGAAGCAACCACCTGGAACATTAATTTTAAGATCTTTCCTTAAGGGTCCAGCTATGAGAAATCCTGCAGACATTCTTGTCCACTTTCATTTTATTAGTCGCAGTTATCACTCAGTGAAAAGCCCTCCAGGTCTTATTATCTTATCTGAGGAAGACGCTGTTGGTTCCCCCTCTGAATGTTGACACAGTGTCCCCAAGGCTCGCACTGCATCTGTCACTTACAATTAGTCACGATGCCTGGACCGCTGGCTCGTGTCAGTAACCTAGGTGGGGTTGGGTGGTGTACCAAAATCTTCCATCAAGGTATGAGTAAAATGATATCATGGTAACAGCATATATTACATCAAATTATTTCTGGTTAAAGTGCATAACAAGCTTCACATTATGTAATAATAGAGAACAAAGTTAGATTTTTACAAAAAGAGAGTGGTGCCTGACCATGCAAAACTTGCTGCCACTATGCTAGGGTTTTGTATGTGGTTGCCAGGGCATTGCTATGCCATTGCTAAGGTGTTCGGTGTGGTTTTTAGGTGGTTGCTAAGTGTCTGAAGACTTTGCAAAATAGCTGAAGGGAGGGTGGTATCGCAAAATCTCTACCAGTTGACATATTTATACTGTTTACACGGCATATACCATCATCCCGCTCAGTCCTAAATAAATATAATTTATTTATTTTTACACATAAAGCTGGAACCGGCTAGGTACTACAATGGAATAGAGAAACACCAAACCACGTCAAACTGTGATGAAAATTAAAATCTATATTAAACTTTGAGTGAATTTTAAGGCATACACAGAGTGCACATTACAGTTCATAAAGCCCTTTAATGGGCTTTGTCTGCAGAGATACTTTCAAAATAACTTTGTTTTAAATATAGTAGAGATTATAGCCTACTACTCAACCTAAACCAATTATTATTTGCGATAAAAAGTACTAGAATAGAGATGAGCCAAGAAAGACATTTTCTCATAGAAATCTTAGCATCTAGTCTCTCTAAAAACCATCATAGAGACACAGGGTAATATTACTCACATAGCATTTTAGAGTAATATACATCAAAGCGTGTGGTGTTCTGTAGCACTCCGAAGCCCTGAGGAGATGGACACATCTGACCTCACGTTTAATAGCGCAAAAAGCATATATTGCCTTAGCAGTCAATTACAGTAGTATGTGTCCACTCTGTTCTGTGTGCGTGTTTGCCTGTGTGCTTGTGTGTCAAACAGAGTGTGAGAGAGCTTGGGGAGATGTAAAATATATTCCTTATTACACTATATACCGAAGGGAAAATCTTTTTTTATTTGGCAGAATCACATGGTAATGACTATTTCACAGATAAAACTTGTGTTTTTATTAGCAATACTCTAGTTTCTAAGTAAACACAGTCTTTCCTTTGACTGAACTTTAACTGGTCTTCAGCTTATTAATATGCAATATATACATTAATTTGTGCCTGTTTGTAACCAAACTGCAGTGACTGTCTTATGTGTCAGGCTGAAATAAATAAATGCACGATGAAGGTAGGTAATTACTAGAGTGCAATTATAACATGCATTAGCTTCATGGCCTTGAAACGGTTGACATGTTGAAGAAAAAAATATTTGTTTCTCGTTTATACTTATAACATTCATATTCTCATTACTGAAAAGAAAAATATTGCTATTTATTATTTAAATTCTAAAGTGCATTATACTGAATTTACTGAATTTAATTAATGATATTTTAATATACTCCTACTACTACTACCACTACTACTACTACTAATAATAATATCAGTAATAATTGTGTCAAAACAGTGGTAGTGTAATTAAGACATTATTTCTATGACAATTAAGGACAAAAAACAAATCTATGTCCCATTACTGTAAAGCAAAATAAATAAATAAAAATAAACAATCGTAAATAAGTGATATTTATGAAATTCTAAAATACATTTTTTTAAGTACAATTTTAAGTATACATTGTGGTTGTATTTGATGTTCTAAATGTATATTATTATTATTATTATTATTATTATTATTATTATTATTATTAGCATTTATATTATTATTATTATTATTATTATTATTATTATTAGTTAATAATAATAATAATAATAATTGTGTGCAAACAGTGGTAGTGTAATTAAAATCTAAGTCCCATTGCTGTAAAGCAAAAATAAATAAATAAATAAATAAAAATAAACAATGATAAATAAATTGTATTTATAGAATTCTAAAGTACATTTAAGTACAATTTTAAGTATACATTGTGGTTGTATTTGATGTACTAAATGTATATTATTATTATTATTATTATTATTATTATTATTATTATTACTACTACTAGTACTAGTAGTAGTATTATTATTATTATTATTATTAGTAGTAGTAGTAGTAGTAGTAGTAGTAGTATTAACAATAGTGTCCAAACAGGGATACATTTTTTATCATGAAAATGTTTACATTATATGAATGAAACAAGCAATTACTTAATAAATAATTAAGTGAATATAATCTTTTTTTTTTTTTTTTTTTTTTTTTTTTTTTATGTAACAATGCAAACAATCTTAATGGTCCTAAAAACACCAAAAAGGACCATTTGCTTTTTTACTTTAAATTTAGTTAATTTAATTGTATTTATTTTTATTTTATTTTATTTTGAAATAAGACCTTGCCATTTCTTTATAAGGTATATGATTATATATATATATATATATATATATATATATATATATATATATATATATATATATATATAAACAAAGTATATACTCAAAATAGCATCCAAACAGGGATACAAGACAAGAAGTGTAAGTTATAAAATTGATTTATGACTTATATATATATATATATATATATATATATAGTGAATGTAATATTTTTTTTTTTTTTTTCATTTTAATGTAACAATTTAAACAATCTTAATGGTCCTAAAATACCAAAAAGGACCATTTGCTTTTTATTTTCATTTTCATTTCATTTTAATTTAATTAAGTTTTTATTTCATTTGGAAGTAAGACCTTACCATTTCTTTATAACATATGTATACAGTGTATACTGAATAAAATAAGCCAATTTAAAAGATAAGCAAAATCTTAAAAAGGAGTAAAATTTTGCAGAAAGATAGAAATACTGATCCGAGTAAAAGGCTGCCTCTTTAAAACAGCCTTCTTTGTATTTTCCACACTCATAACAGTCTCTGTCTCATTGTGGCATCTTCAATGTGTTTCACTGCAAGTTAGCTTAGTCCTCAGAAAAGACTGACTTCCATTTACTCTAAAGTGTTGGCATAAAAACCCTGGGAAAACAACAAAAAACCTGCGGGTATAAACGTTCTTGAAACCCCCTTTGAAGACTCCACATGAACGGGTCATGTAAGCACATATATGTCTTCGGTGCTAAGTCTCCTGAATGAAGGTCTGACCCAGTTGAAGAGTGTCTAAGGTGTTGCTTGGTAACTACTCAAACAGGTCATGCACAGGGGCTGCAGGGAACACTGCACGCAGCAACACCAGTGGCATATTCCATGTTTGTGTTGGTCTGAATTCTTTTCTGTTTATTGTCATAACATGAAAGAACTCTATAATGAAAACGTTTGACACTCATACATACAGAACGAGCATATCTGCCTTTCAGAGGCAAACACTGGTTATACTCCATAAGGCCGCATACACACTGCAGCTAAATACAGTTCACTCCTCCACTGAGTGCTTAATCCTTTTCTGAACACAGAGATTTGGTTATTTACAATAAAGAGAATGTCTTTCATTTTAGTTTATTTAAATTAAAAGGACAAAAATACTGTATTAAAGTAATGAGAATTTAATAAGAATGCACTACAGAAATGATAATTTGGAGGGGAAATGTGCTTAACAAAAAAAAAAAAAAAACATTTATCAGTCCTAAAAATAGGCCTTATTTCCTTTATGTAAAATTAAATGTCTTATCTTTCTTTTGATTTCGTGGTGAAATAAGACTTAAGAGTTTTCTTCAGGAGATTCACCCAAGTATTAATCAAGAAAAAACATTCGAAAAAATGTTCCAGGTTCAAGACATGTTAAGCTCAATTGACAGAGTTTTTGCATCATGTTGATTACCACAAATAATTATTAACGTCACGTCCACTCCTTTTAAGCTTGAAAACTAAATTTTCAGTTTCCTTTGTTTTCTAAAGTGTGCGGAGAGTTTTTGAAAGACTCCATTTTCTTTTTTTATCCATCATACTCATTTCATGTAAATGGTGATGTGTCTCTAAATGGCGAAGGCGCCTGTCCACTTGTGACTGCATCGCCCTTAACGCCAATACAAGACAATAAACGGGCAGGGCACACACACCGCTGGTGTGAGAGACAGAGTGAAATCAAAACTGATGCACTAGCTTTAAATGGTTTTCTTGTTTCTTTTTTATCTGTCAAAATGACAGAAAGCATTTGAAATTATCCATCGATGTTTAAAAAAAAAAAAAAAAAGATAAATGACGAAGAATTTTCAGTTAACACAACCCCTGTGCTTAAACGTTTAATGCATTTTTTTGTTTGTTTTTTTTTTTATAAAAACTTAGTCCATTAGTGTGGATGTGGCCTTAAAGTCATCCCTCATTCATTAAATATATATATATATATATATATATATATATATATATATATATATATATATATATATATATATAATAATAATAATAATAATAATAAATTGGCAAAAATCACAGTTACAGCAAAGCACTTACAATAAAAGTGAATGGGGTAGTAAATGTTAAAATACACACTGTTTTAAAAGTATAGCTACAAGATGTAAACATTGTACATGTTACATGATTTTAGAGTGATACAATCAGGGATTTACCGGCATTGTGGATTTACAGTTGAAGTCAGAAGTTTACATATGCTTAAGCTGAAGTCATTAAAACTAATTTTTTAACCACTCCACAGATTTACTATTAGTAATCTATAGTTTTGGCAAGTTGTTTAGGACATCTACTTTGAGCATGACACAAGTAATTTTTCCAACAATTGTTTACAGACAGATTGTTTTACTTTTAATTGACTACATCACAATTCCAGTGGGTCAGAAGTTTACATATACTAAGTTAACTGTGCCTTTAAGCAGCTTGGAAAATTCCAGAAAATTATGTCAAGTCTTTAGACCATTAGCCAGTTAGCTTCTGACAGGAGGTGTACTGAACTGGAGGTGTACCTGTGGATGTATTTTAAGGCCTACCTTCAAACTCAGTGCCTCTTTGCTTGACATCATGGGAAATCAGCCAAGACCTCAGGAAAAAAATGTGTGGACCTCCACAAGTCTGGTTCATACTTGGGAGCAATTTCCAAATGCCTGAAGGTAACACATTCACCTGTACAAACAATAGTATGCAAGTGTAAACACTTGGGACCACGCAGCCATCATACCGCTCAGGAAGGAGACGCATTCTGTCTCCTAGAGATGAACGTAGTTTGGTGCGAAAAGTGCAAATCAATCCCTGTACAAAAGCAAAGGATCTTGTGAAGATGCTGGAGGAAACACGTAGACAAGGATCTATATCCACAGTAAATGAGTCCTATATCGACATAACCTGAAAGGCTGCTCAGCAAGGAAGAAGCCACTGCTCTAAAACTGCCATAAAAAGCCAGACTACAGTTTGCAAGTGCACATGGGGACAAAGATCTTACTTTTTGTAGAAATGTCCTCTGGTTTGATGAAACAAAAATTGAATTTTTTGGCCATAATGATCATAGTTATGTTTGGAGGAAAAAGGGTGAGGCTTACAAGCTGAAGAACACCATCCCAACCGTGAAGCATGGGGGTGGCAGCATCATGTTGTGGGGGTGCTTTGCTGCAGGTGGGACTGGTGCACTTCACAAAATAGATGGCATCATGAGGAAGGAAAATTATGTGGATACACTGAAGCAAAATCTGAAGACATCAGCCAGTTGCTTAGTCTTTTTATATATTCCAACACATCCTACCTCTTCTGCCATTACATTCCCTTGCACTGTACATAACTGATTTGTATTTAGATTTGCACTACATATGTGTATGTGTGTGTATGTATGTATGTATGTATGTATATGTATGTATATTCATATATGTGTATATATGTGTGTATGTATGTATGTATATATATATATATATATATATATATATATATATATATATGTATATATATATATATATATATATATATATATATATATATATATATATATATATATATATATATATATATATATATATATATATATTTATATAGTCTATTGTGTATTCTATATATACTTTTTTCTTTTCAATATTTATCTATTTTGTATTCAATTTTAATTATTTTTTAAAGGTTTTGTTGCTGTTTTTTGTATTGTTGTGTACTGGAAGCTCCTGTCACCAAGACAAATTCCATGTATATGTAAGCATTCTTGGCAATAAAGCTCATTCTGATTCTGATTCTGATTAAGTTAAAGCTCGGTCGCAAATGGGTCTTCCAAATGGACAATGACCACAAGCATACCTCCAAAGTTGTGGCAAAATGGCTTAAAGACAATAAAGTTAAGGTATTGGAGTGACCATCACAAAGCCTTGACATCAGTCTGATAGAAAATTTGGGGGTGGAACTGAAAAAGCGTGTGCGAGCAAGGAGGCCTACAAACCTAACTCAGTTACATCAGTTCTGTCTGGAGGAATGGGCCAAAATTCCAGTAATATATTGTGAGAAGCTTGTGGAAGGATACCCAAAACATTTGACTCAAGTTAAACAATTTAAAGGCAATGCTACCAAATACTAACAAAGTATATGTAAACTTCTGACCCACTGGGAATGTGATGAAAGCTTAAATAAATAATTCTCTCTACTATTATCCTGACATTTCACATTCTTAAAATAAAGTAGTTATCCTAACTGACCTAAGACAGGGAATGTTTTCTATGATTAAATGTCATGAATTGTGAAAAACTGAGTTTAAATGTATTTGGCTAAGGTGTATGTAAACTTCTGACTTCAGCTGTAACCCGATTGCAGGGTTTATTGCCGTTGCGTCATCATGACAACAAAGCTGTAATATTAGATATAACTTTACACAAATAAGGTTAGTAAGCAATTGTACCACGCTAAAATCATGTTAACACATATAATGTTTACATCTTGACAATACTTAAGTACACTTATGTTTACGTGGCTATCCTTTCACATCAGTGTGTGTATGGTCCCATTCACTTTCATTGTAAGCGCCGTACTGTGAATGCAGTTTTTATTTTATTTTTTTATGTTTTATAAATGAAGGATGAGTCAAAATATTGTTTTGTATAAATAAAAAGCCTGATCTCACATAAAAATCTCACATAACCCTTTTTCTTTAGCCGAAATAGGCATACATTGACCGATTTTGAAAACACTGTCTCCAGAGGTTAAAGCGGTAAGTGTTTCAGAGCATATAAACAAGTGTGAATCCATTTATATCCAGGAGAGGTCGCCAGAAGCCAGTTGTAAAGAGAATTGTTTTCAGCTGTACAGACTGTAAAACAGTGAAGAGAAATGCTTATTTCATTTAATCTACCCCCCAACTGAAACCCAAATCTAACCATAACCATTAGTAGAGACAAAATGCAATGTTAGGGACAAAAATGCAACCTCCTTGTCACGCTCAAAGTGGCTCTTTGTTAAAAATCAAGTGGCTTGCCGGGTTTCTCACCATTCACCAACACATGATCATTTAAAGCTTTCTAGAGATAATTTTCCTGCAGAAGGTGTGGGTGCAATTGCAAAGCTTGAAGTCAGTGACACTGTTTTGATTTCCTTTCTCCTGAATTTGTCGTACAGCCTACTCCTGATGAACAAGGTTTGAAATGAACACCCGCCATGATTTTTCATGCAGAGTATTTTGCTGATGTACCAGCCACTGTGGAAGGCGACCTGTAAGACTTCTCAGAGTGATTTATTACAAGGAATTAGACACAAAGATGCGTGTTTGACGAAACATGATTATATTTTGAAGAACAGATGAAAGAAAAGCCATGATGCGTGTCTGATTTAATATGTGTGTGCAGTGAGCACTGCTGTTCATGAGTGCAATGAAAGCGCTTCTCCAAGACACGCACATTCATAGAGTTCTGGGCCTCGTTTCCCAATAACAATTGACCTTAGCAGTTAAGAGCATTTTCTACAAGCGATTTTACGAACGTTCGTTATTTTTTACAAACACATTCGATAAGAACACACATTTGGCAGCATTTATTTGGGAACATGAGGGAATTTATTAGGCTTATTTATTATGATGATTATTGTAATTATCTTTACATTTATAATTGTCTTAGTTCTTAATTTGTAGGCTATTAGTACATTTTCAAATGTTGTCGTTGACGGATGCTTGCATGATAGCAAATGGGGCTGTTGGAGATGGTAAATGTTTGGATTTGGGGAGGTGGTTATATATAAGATTTTTTTTAATCACTTTTTTATTTTAATTGCTTTTTTCATTTCGTTTAAAGTGCAATTTGAATTTAGAAATGTCTTTTGTTTAAGTTTTTCGTGTTTCAATAATTTAATTTTTAAAGCAAAATCAATAAAGCAAAAGTATTCACTGACCCTTGGCAGGGTGGTTGACCATATAATCGGATATTGCGATATTTTAAATGCGATTTTCATTAAAATATTTTTTTAAATATCGCCCAGCCCAGAAGGGAAGTTAAATTTTTCATGAACAATTGTAAAATGAAGAATTTTATGGAGACCCGCACAAACACGTGTACTCAATTCCATATTGCAACATGTTACCTATTAATTTTTGCATATTTGTTTGATTTTGTGTTTTTGAGAAATCTATGGGCAATATAAACATTTTATTTTATTGAAAAACTTTGTTTTTGAAAATAGTAATTTATTAGTTTGTGCTATGGCTCTTTTGAAAAAATGCATCAACCAAAAATTAAACAAATTGGCTCCTTTGAGAAAAAGTTCCCAACCCCTGGTTTATACAAACGTGAATACTTCCTCACTTGATTGGGAATTGAACTGTGGTCTCCCATGCAACTGACACAACGCGCTACCAGTTGAGCCACGAGAAAAAATAATCATTGTTGAGCCGTTCCAAATATGTCCGATGGGAGATAGGGCATGTCAGTGAGTCGGCATATTGTTGCCTACTCATCCTAGGGTAACGGAACTTTCAGAAACAGCATGCCGACTTCCCGTGTGATCATGTTGTTATGGCAGTGAAGATTGCGTTCAACAAAAATTCAGGTTGTGACAATCCTATTTAGATTCAATTTGCATAGTGTGTTCAGAGCTGAACAGGTCAACTACTTCTTGATGACATGATTAAAAGCCCATCTGAGATGTCTGTTTTCACTCATTTTGATACAAGTCTGTCTTTCTCAGCAGTTGCGTTGCGGTTCAGGAACAACCCATACCAGAGAGAATTACGCTGTTTAAAAGTAGCAGTTTAACAGGCATAAACAAATTACTGTGTGTCTGTGATCGGCAGTTTACTACAAGTGCCATATGGTAATATGTCTCCTGTCACTTATAATTCTTTTGTCAAAATAGCTAGTTAAAAGTTTATCCCTGCCCCCTAAGTCAATCATTGTTCAGGGAAGGATGGCACTACTTGTTATCAGACCTCACAAGGCATGCATGTTGCTTGTTTACAGCCGCAAGATGCAAAAACGTTTGCTTCCGTATGGATGTCACTGTGCCAATAAATTGCAAGATTGGTAGTGACTCCTGTATTCAGTACACATACACAGAACGATAAATTAGTGGATTCAGTCAGCATTTAAATGTAGCTGCTACTTCCAAAATTAAGCATGGCTTCTTTTAGATTAGCATCTGTCACAATTTGATTTGTAGTCCCTAATAAAACTTAGTGGACAAAACTCAAATAAAAGCTCACCAGGGCCAGTGAACAATATCACTAATTACACACTGCTGTGATGCTTATACTGTTTGAAAGAGCCACAACAAAACGGATATTAATGTCTACTAATAATGCCAAGACTAGCAGCAACATAATGTCTCTAATGCAATAACAGACTCTGAAAATGCACATAGACTTGTGTTCTTTCTTCAGATGATCTTCAGACTTTGGTATTTGGCTTTCGTGACGAGAGTTCTGAGGGCACTATAATAAAGTACTCCATGAATACAGGAAGGCTTTTTATGTTCCTACTGTGTGCACAAAGGAGAATCTAATCAACTTTCTAGCCACAAAACAGCAGGGTGCTCCAAATTCATATTTACTCGAGAAGCTCAAACAATCTCATTAAAGTGTTACACACTAATTTGACTGCAAGACACAAAACAAATGAATGCACGGGGGAGATAGATCTTTACAGATCTTAATATTTCGAAATCGGATGACTGCTGGAAGCCATTGCCTTCTAAAACATGTATTTGACTTCGAGACGTCATTGGGTAGACTTGTAAAGTGTCAACCTCGTCATAAATAGCCACATTAATGTTGTTTAGCTCACTGACATCAGCTGTTCAAAACGAGTTTAGACATAAACTTCCCGATGGAGATTATTTTTGTAATACGAAATGCAAATTCACAAAAACTATATTATAGTATAAAGTAGGGATGTACCGATACCATTTTTTTGAGAGCGAGTACGAGTACCGATACTTCATTTTTGGTACTCACCGATACCAAGTCCGATGCCTGTTTTTTTTTAACTCCATATCAAGTTTATTTCAATTTTATCATCAAAATGCTGTTTAAATAAATGAATTCATTAAAACTTTAATCAAATGAAAATATAACAAGTAATTTTCAACATAATGTTGCATTATTTTTTTTATTAAATTAAGTGATCATGTACAGAACATGATATTTATGCATTTGGCAGATGCTTTTATCCAAAGCAACTTACAGTGCCCTTATTACAGGGACAATCCCCCTAGAGCAACCTGGAGTTAAGTGCCTTGCTCAAAGACACAATGGTGATAGCTGTGGGGATTGAACCATCAACCTTCTGATTACTAGTTATGTGCTTCAGCCCACTATGCCACCACCACTCCATACATACAGAACATCACAGCACAGTCTAAAATACAACATTGAAGTTATATTTTGTCAAATAAAGTGATGCATCACAGATGTATCACAGATGCTAGATACTGATTAAGGATAATACAATTACTACTGATTTATTATTATTATTATTATTGTTGTTGTTGTTGTTGTTGTAGTAATAGTAGTATTACAGTGAATATTACTTTACAGTAGTGATATATTTCTGTCATACTTTTTCCCTATAAATGTACCTTTTATGATGGAGCTTTTATTTTGAAGTGTTTCTGTGTTGTTTTGAACAAGGAGCTCTGATGTCGGCAGCTTCCCACTCTGGAAAAGCCGGTCGCTACGTGACTCAAGGTGATTATTAAACTGAAAAAGGCTGCTATTTAATTAAATAAGTATGTACTTTGTATGTGCTTTGTGCTACATTGTGAATTTGCACTCTGTCGACTGTCATCTGCTACAAACAGAGCGTGTGCAATGCTCATGACGGTGTTTTTCCTGTATGATCCAAGGAGAAGCTTTAAAAGGTATGAGCAGCCGGCGTCAGCACAACACTGTCTCTACACATTCACAAGTGCTCACATTTGAATAACATGCAAACTATACTGTATATTTATCTCATTAAATTGCAGCTTTTGCAGTTAAATAATCTCATTAGGACATAACGTAATTTTTATTTGTGGGCTTAATGTTAACGTAATGACATACGTATGTCAGATGGTATCGGCTTTTGGTATCCGAGCATTTTTATGAGTACGAGTATCAGTACATGAGTGCGGTATTGGACCCGATACCAGTATCGTATCGGGAGATCCCTAGTATAAAGGGACAAAATTAGCCAATTATAAGGTCATAAAACTATCCGTAACCAATCCTTAATGGAAAATCTATTCTCAAATGACAGTAAGTTGCATGGATTGTAATTAATGGACATGTGTCTCAAGGTTATGCTTTGCAATGAAATTTCGAAACGGAACCCTTGAGAATCACAAGAAATATTCTTCTTAGACTGTAAAAACTGAAAATGTGCAGTTGTTTCCATAATGAGCTATTTCTACTTGATCGCACCCATTTAGTTGGTGTAACCTAATGTTGTCAGGTTGGTTCAGTCATTTTAAATAATATTTTTTAACCTGAGCAAAACATGAATCAGAATTTTTTGGTTAACTAACCAAACATTTTAACAGTGTATAAATAACTAATACAAAAACTTGAACAGTCAGTTTAAATTGCTTTTTTGTTCTTTGTATGGCTCTCATCGTGAGGCAACTAGTTGAAAAGCATGTGAACAAAAAGTAAAAAAGACCAACAGAATCAAATATAAATACATATTTTAAAAAGAAAAAGCAAATATCACACAGTTCACACAGTTGAAAGAAAGACAGGATCTGCCATAAGAGCATCTACTGGGGGAAAATGTTTCAGCAAGAAGCCAAAAGCATACATCAAAGTAAAGTTCATTCTGAAAACTTTCCAGAGCTTGCTCATGGGACATTTCCGTGACATATTTTTGGTCAGAGGGATCACTTCGAAGAGAGCGCAAAGATATTGCAAGGCCAAAGACAAACAGAGAAATTGTTGGAGAGTGCAAAGCTTTGCGCTATATTGCTTTATTGCACTGATTTGTGATAACTGGCATTCTTCGTGAGGGGCAATCGATCACATGAATGTGATTTTACTTCTCCTTGTTTGCAAATGAACTCACTCTGCATTCAAAAGATGAATTGCCTGTCAGACAATTGCCTGCGTTGTTATTGTGATGCTATGCTACTGTACAAACCAATCATACAGTAGCTCATCTATTTCTCCCAAGAGAGAAAAAATGTATAATGAGGTTAATATCATCAGTCAGCTGCCATTGAGAGCAGAGTAGAAAGAGAAAGAAAGAAAGAAAGAAAGAAAGAAAGAAAGAAAGATTTTTAACATAAAAATAAAAATATAACTTTAAAAAATAATTAAAACTAGATTTATAACTTATAAATTAAATAAAGCAAGTCTTCAAATACAACCTTGTTGCATCACGGTTCTATATATATATATATATATATATATATATATATATATATATATATATATATATATATATATATATATATGAAAATAATTTTGCATTCACAAAGAGCAATGTCTGGCTGATTGAATATTTTGGAAATTAGCATAACTAGACAATTGTATCTTCACCACATTAATGTCCATGACTTTTTAAGATTTCCATGACTTTTCCAAGCTTAGAAATCTCATTTTTATAATTCCTTCATAATTTCCATGACCCTGGGAACCCTAATGGGTGTAACATCTAAACATCTTGGTTAACATCTAAAACTTGCATGTTCAGAATGCAGGTGAATGCGTGCATCCATATCAGTATCAACTGCACAACCACAATGTCATTTTTGCCACTATGGGGATCCATTTATCAGTAGCATATCATCATGAAATAAGTGCTTCCAGTGATTTTTACTGTGCCTCATCACTATGCAACTTCCTTCTGATGGGACACACAAGAAACTCTGCGCGCACAGCTGTAATTGCACTGATAAGCAGCACCTTCAACAGAAATCAGCGAGCGGAGGCAAAAACTGACTTACTTTGGATGTTGCGAGAAGAGAAAACAGCCCTCTTCTTTCTTGTTCCGTCCGTGAAGTGATGCTACTTGCTCACAGAGTGGCAAATACTGACAGGTCTGCGTTTACAAAGCCAACAATGGAAAGAGAAAGAAAGACAGACGCGTCAATCCGCTTGTATCTTTACAGGATGCGCCGTCGCGCGCAGCAGCGCATCCTTTTAAATGCGTGCGCTGTTTGAGCCGCGAAATCTCCTCCAGCTCCCCCGCTGTGGTCTGCACCTCAACTACGATTCCACTTCAGATGCCTCTATCTACCCCTTACGACTGAAGCAAAGTGAAACAGAGGCACACACAGAGAGAGAGAGAGAGAGAGAGAGAGGGAGGATGCGTCGCGCAATGGCTGGTGGAGCGTCTCACTTCTTGCACCGCGCGTGCTCGAGTCACGCGCTGGGAAAGAGCGGCTGTGTGAAGCAGCTCGCGACTAGCCACCTAGTCCTGGTAACATACAGACGCGTAACGGCCAGCGCTCCCGCTTCACTGAAGACTGAACTCCACCGAAGACTTAGCCAAACAATTACTCGCGAAATGTATAATAAATATATGTTTTTGTACAGAATGTGTCGGATCTCTTCATTATTTCCATTTATTCGGGAATGTACATGCAAACGTAATTATAAAACACCAATTGTAGGCTACAGATCTGTTGATCAAAGACATTGGTATAGATGTATAGTCTGGGAAGTCTGAGTGTTCTGTTGAGATTTACTTAATTGTCTTTATGTTTGTGGTCCCAGTCCCCAATAATTTATTGTTTTGTAAAAAAAAAAACTTTACACTGTTCCCTTGTTAAGGGTTGATAAAGGGGTTCATTTATTACTAATAAGCCATTTACAAATGCACTATACATCATTTACATGCAGTTATAACAACATGAATAAAAGGTCGACTTTGCTAACCAAGCTAAGAAGTGAACATTTTAACTTAGGCTACATGTTATAAATGCTTAATAAATGCACTTGTTCAAACATAAATTGACATTATAAATTATTTGTGTCTACAAATACCAAAATACCAAAAAAATAAATAAATAAATAAATAAATACAAAAAAAAAAAAAAAAAAAAAAAAAAATGGTGCTATCCCCAGTGGTTACATAGTCCAAGTTACCTAAAGTTATCTGCAAAAACACTTTTCAAGTCTGTATGCTCATTCACACAATGTGTATTGTATAATACAACCTGATGATCATTAAAGCATACTGCATTTTATGTACAGGTTTCTAATGTTGGCAGCTCCTTAATAAATGCTTCATAAGTTTCCAATTTACATTAAGGTACATTTCATAGTTTGCGAATGTTTAATAAGTGTTATTAAATATTTATAACATGTGAGGTGGAAATGGCTCACTATTCAGCAGGTATTGCATGAAATTACCCTTTTAATGCATGTGGTTATAACTGCATATCAATGATTTATAATACAACTGTAAATTAATTATTAGTCATCAATGGGGCAGTTCACCCAAAAATGAAAAATTCCTCATCATTTACACAACCTCAGGCCATCCCAGATGTGTGACTTTCTTTCTTCTGCTGTACACAAATGAAGGTTTTTATAAGAATATCTCAGCTCTGTAGGTCCATTCAATGCAAGTGAATGGGGACAAAAACTTTGAAGCTCCAAAAGCCTATAAAGTCAGCATAAAAGCAATCCATATGACTTCAGTGGTTAAATCCATGTCTTCAGGAGTAATATAATAGATATGGGTGAGAAACAGATCAATATTTAACCCCCCCCCCCCCCCCCTACTTTCCACTTTCCTTTCCACATTCTTCTTCTTTTGTTTTTAGTGATTCTTTGTGCACATTGCAATTTACAGGAAATGCAGGGAGGAGAGTTTATAGCAAAAGGGAATTAAATATTGATCTGTTTCTCATCCACACCTATTATATTGCTTCAGAAGATATGGATGTATCCACTGAAGTCATATGGATTACTTTTATGCTGCCTTTATGTGCTTTTTGGAACTTCAAAGTTTTGTCCACCATTCACTTGCATTGTATGGACCTACAGAGCTGAAACATTCTTCTAAAAAGTTTTGTTTGTGTCCAGCAGAAGACAGAAAGTTATATACATCTGGGATGGCATGAGGGTGAGTAAATAAAGAGAGGGTGAGAATCTATCCCTTTAATGAACCCTTTTTAAACCCTTAACAAATGAAACATTAATGTAAAGTGTTACCAAAATAATAATATTAATAAAAAAAAATAAAAAAAATATTATTTTAGCATGTTCCTCTGACCTGATCAAAGCCTTGTAATTATTGGCAGATGCTATTTGCACCCATATTTAAATACTAACATACAGTATGTGCATCACTGCAGTGTGTTATTTAGAGTCTAAAACACACTACATTAACCCCTACCCCTAAACCTAACCTTAACCTTACCTTAGAAAAAATAACCTTGGTTTTACTACAGTAACCATAGTTTCATCATGGTATTTTGTTGTAAATTTACAGTAACCACAAAATTAACCATGGTTACTATATTGCCATTTTATGGTAGTAAAACCAGGGTTAACTGCATTAAAACTGTTTCTGCCAAAAAAAAAAAAAAACATGGTTACTACAATATTAGTAATACAGTGATGTAATCGCAGGAACGAGTGCGATCGACAGACCAGGCCTCCGGACCAAATCACTGTGATGGAATCAACATTTATATTCATTTTTATATATTATTTTAAGTAGTATTAAAGGAAATATTAAGAGTGGAAACAGGAAATCAGATAGGAAAAAGAGCGGGACAAAACGCAGATTTAAACCACGGTCGCTAGGACAACAGTATACATACTTTACATCCCACGCCACTGCAGCAACACCTATTGTTTGGTTTGTGTTATATTTCTGTGGTTCCATTTGCTGGGGTGCAAATAGCTGCACTGTGTGGCAGATGCTATTTTTTATTGAAGCTTTGCCCTTCTGTTGTATCACCATTGAGTTGATTATTTTCAGTATTGTGTCTGTTATCCAGTATAGTAACATTGCTTATGTTTGGAGTCTATCTGACCCCAGAAACAACATATGACAAATATATGTGTAGCCTATTTGTTTATGAGTGTATATACAGTTAATAATGCAATAAAGTGGTGGAACTGTGATCAAATATGTTTTCTCTTCTTCGTATTTCCCTGACTCTTTCCCTGTTTCTAGACCTCTCATTTGACATCAAATCAGGACATTGTTTATTCATCTCTGTCATGTCTGTTTCTCTCTTGTCAAAAACAGAATACCCCTCCGCAATGACACTAAATAACTTGCACACAAAGTCACAGACACAAGCCTTGAGGGGTTTTATCTGTGCATCAGGATATTTCCCGCTCCTCTTGAGAAATGCAATCATGCTTTAATTAAACCACCATTAATTTAGCAGCATAAACATGAATGTAAACACAGAACCTGAGATCCTCTATTCTCTGGAGTAACCTTTACTGCTAATGGTATAAGTGAGATCACCACACATACATTATCTGCCTAAACAAATTGCACCATCACATGTTTTTAAGGGGGGGGACTTTGTGTGATCTTCATGCCAAATTAAACCCAACATAGACAGACGCTGAGTGAAACAGTGGCTCTGTTTGCCACCAGCTCCCTGTTGTCAACATCAGCGAGATTTTCTGTGACACTGGATCATAAAGCTTTGAGCACAATCCTCTAATAGTTCCTGAAATTCTGTTTTAGTGAATTAAACAACTGTCAGCACAGGCTGGCTTTTACATCAGCCCAATCTCATTAAGGCCTTAAGAACACATCACTAAAAAATATCTGAAACTTGTTTCTTCCCAACATGTCATGGAACTATAGATCCAAAGTCTTATTATCATGTGCAGGCTTATTTATTCAATAAGCTTATTGATCTTTGTGGTCAAGGCATATTCTGCCCATGCAGCCAATCATGTTTCATAATTGAATATAATTCTTCAAAAGCATTGGTCTAAAATTCTGGGTTCAGACAGATTAAGTAAAACATCTGTTGTATTTGGTGGCAGACATTTGACTACATGCATTAGTGCTTTTGGGGATGCTATGCTTCACTGGCTGTTTATCATGACTTGTTCTGACTGAGAAGGATGTGAAAAATGCTCAGCTCCTCTGTGTGGCCGGATCAGTGTTTGGCCTCTAGAGGAGCTGTTATCCTTGTATTGATAGCAGTGATTCTGAGGTGGGCAGCACTTACTGTGATTCTCATGGATAATTTGAGTCTATTGAGACAGTTTTTCACTGTGTTTTATGACGATAATTAACAAGCATCCAAAACTTAAAACATTCAAAATAATGAGGGAGACAGCTGTTTGATCAGCAGTGTTTTGCAATGTAATGCATATTTAGAGGCATAAAGCAGAAGAAATCTTTATTGTCACTTCAAAAAAAAATAAATAAATATATATATATATATATATATATATATATATATATATATATATATATATATATATATATATATATATATATATATATATATATAAACAAATAAATAAAAAAATACTTTACTAATAATACTTTTCTTACTCAGTATTTTGTCTTGAATTCCAGTAAAATGTCTAAAATACTTAAAACATTGATTAGATCCTTAAATCCTTAAAAGCATTGATTAATAAATCATTCATAAATATAAATAATACTCTCAAGAACAAGTCTGATTCAAGAAATAGCAGATAATACTGTATTTTCAAAACCAACTTCTTGAGGTATTACCCTGGGATGCTTTTTATACAGTATTGAAGGAGTTCCTTATTGGCCGCTTTTCTTAATTATTCGGTCCAAGTCATCCATTTCAAAAACTTTTTTTTTTTTTAAATAAAATTTTAGTTTCATAATGAAATAAATTAATATGGTGGCACAATTATATTTTTGTCTACAAAACTAATTTCAAACATTTAAGCATACACCTTCAGATAATGAGAAACATAACAGGCAAGTGACCCCAAACTTTTGAACGGTAGTGTGTATATATATATATTATACCTTTATTTTACCAGGTTATTCTTTTGATTACAAATCTCTTTTACGAGAGAGAGATCTGGCCAAAATGGCAGCATAAAACATTGTAACAAGAAACATGAAATACACAAGTAAAAAAAATTATACAAAATTTGATAAATAAAATAAAATTTAAATGAGGCTAACTATACATTAAAACAATGACACTCACCAAAGTTGTTGACTAAAAAGTCTCTGACTTGACTTCTAAATACATTTAAAGACACTAGGTTATGTAATTTCAAGGTTTGTTGAAAAAAATTCCAAGCAAAAGGAACAGCAAATAAAAAAGCTTTTTTTTTTTTTTTTTTTTTTTTTTTTTTTTTTTAACTCGGTCGGACACAGCACATAAAATATCATCAGAATGTAGGCTATAGTAAGAGTATGAATATTAACATGTATCACAAGATATGTGGGCAACAAACCTATTAGTGCTTTATAAATGAAGGTGTACCAATGAAAGTGCCTACACACAAACAGAGAAGGCCATTCAAACTTTGCATACAAGATACACACCATGGTAAACTGCATCAAACATCTGCAATGAAGAAACACTAGCATTCCTGTATAAAATAACGGCATAATCAAGAACAGGGAGAAAAGTAGCAGCAAAATGTTTCTTTCTAGCAGCCAATGAAAAACATGACTTATTTCTAAAACAGAAACCCAAACTAACTCTCAGTTTCTAAACCAAATTATCAATATGCAGTTTAAATGACAGACTGTCATCAAGTACAATACCCAAATATTTAAAAGTAGACACAATCTTCAAACTTTTTATATAATATATAACTTAACTGAGTATATGATTATATATGGGCATGTTTACAGTTTAGAAGACGTGAAAAATGTAGTTTTATTTTTCTATTATTCTACTCACCAGATTACATTATTCTGGCTTTATGGTGGGTCCCTTAACTCTTATAGCTACCCAACCGCCCCCCCCCCCCCCCCAACCACACCCCCATAAAGCAAGACGAAAAGCAAATTATTTTTTTTCAGCGCTCGTTCTACAGTGAAATGACCCATAGAGAGAGCAAATGCATGCTTAAAATAACATCTCTCGTCCTTCTAGGCTCAGCTTGTAAGTGTGTGAGTAGTAACAGTCTCTGTTTCCATCATTAATTAAACAGAACCCTGTGCTCTGCTCTTGGGCCCTCTGTGTGTTAGCTCTATTTCACAGTGGCTGCATTTGCAGTCTAACCAAAGCTCGCTCCTCTGAAGAACTCACATTTCCAGCTATCTGCAGTTTCCTTTCGGACTGAAGATGTGCTTATACTTCTGACAGCGTTTAACGTATTCTGTCTGCATTCAAGCACTATAAGATTTAGTCTTGTTTTCTTTCTTTTTTTTTTTCAATAGCTTACATGGATCATCAGTGGGCAGTCATTTCAAATGATCCTTTTGTTTAACCTGACAACAAAAATCCACCAATTCAGGTTAAATAAAGCATGTGGTGTTTATCTGTTTGTTTTTTGGAAACTATCCAATGAAATATTCAATGCAGCCAACTAAGTTCAGTTTCACAACCCAACTGTGTTAGTGATTAAAGGTTTCTGTTTAAAAAATAATTTTAATTGGTTTACATTAATGTCCTTTTGATTGCATTTTGATTCCAGTGGAAGGCTGATGATGCTGCATTCATGTGCTATTTGGAATTATCCTACTTTCCACTTCTGAAGTCTGAAGTAATTATGAGTATGTCACGTTAAAGTGCTTTGTTGATGGAGAAAACAGGAAACATGAAGGATGCCAGGTTCATTTTTGCATATTTCTTGGGGAACTCTTAGTTTGCTGGTTTGAGTCCTGTAAGGGCAGTTAATTATTTCCATTAAGTCATTGAACAAGGCACTTAGCCCCGGTAGCTCTTGGGGAACTGAAATTGCAATAAGTGTCCCTTTTCCACTGATACATTTCTGACAGGTGGTTCTAGGCTGGAAAAACTTCCCCTGCATCAGCCCCTTACTAGTCTCCAACCAGGAATCTCTAATATAAGAGATCTGGGAAGGGGCGGGCGGGATCCATGGAAAATCTTGTAAGACAGATGAAAAAAGATTGAGATGCACTGTTTATCTGTGGGCAGTTGATTTAGTAAAGTAGGCAGTTGTATCAGGTGTTTTCAGACTGGGGTCCGGGGAATCCCAGGGGGCTGCAAGGGGGAACAAGTGGGTCTGCAAAAAATTTCAGAGAGAAAAAGTGTTAAAAAATGAACACTTTTGACATTTGACAGTATTACTGATTCATTCTGAAATCAAAAGATTAATCATGATTATTTTATTCTATTAAAAGCTATCAGTAATAAATTTGCATGCAATTTCATATATAATGAGAAAAAATATTTATATATTTTTTAGTCAATTTTAAATTTACTTTTCTCTGTAAATCTACCTTGAAACAATATTGATTGTGAAAAGCGCTACACACATTCATTTGAATTGAATTGAAAATTTACAGCATTTATTAATATTTGTTACATTTTACTTTACATTTTTTACATTTTCATTTTTACAATACATTTTTTAAATTCAAAAGTATATGTAAACATTAGGTAATGCACTTTGAACTAACATGAACTAACTAATGAACAATTAGATTTTTGTAAACTAACATTAACAAAGATTAATAAATGCTGTAAAAGTTCACTGTTAGTTCATGAAACCTAATGCATTAACTAATGTTAACAAATAGAACCTTATAATAAGTGTTACCACTATTTTTCTTACACACGGGTGTCCCTTGCAAGAAAATCATCATATATGGGGGTCCTTGGTATCAAATCGTTAGAAAACCCCTGAGTTACTGTACATCATCACTCAGCTCTCAAGTCAGTGGATAAGTTGTAAACACCCATTTTGGCATGCACTAGCTCCATTTCATTGGATATAAGGGGTATACCTCACTTTGGACAAAATCATCTGCAACATAACTGCTTATTTATTATGTATACACTTTGCATCAAGTCACAGGTAAAGTACTGAGATCCATTATTTATTATGTTATTGATATTATAGATCTGAACATTTGAAAAGAAAACCAATGCATAGACACACACTGTAGATTGCTCTATGAGAGTTTAATCTTTTAATCCAGCCATCTGCTTTATGAAAATCAGTCGCTGCAGCGCAGCTCCACTTCACTTCATCAACTGCCTGATAATGAATGCTGAAATAAATTCCCATGGTCATCTTTGTCTAGTGCGGTAAAATAGCTGGAGGCAATTAAATACTCACTCATGGGAGTAATGCATATCTCTCCTGTTTAGACAGAGCGATCCTTTACCTTGGTCTCACGTAATTAGCAACAAATCACAATCTCTTAGGGTTTTCCCATGCGCTGAATTCCACTTACTTTCTCATCATTTCTTCTAGACAGAAGAGACAAGATGTAATCAAGACTTTCATCCACCACTGCTACCTGATTATAACATAACATAATGACTTCTCCAAGAGCAAGCATTAACCACTCTTCTGATTATAGCCTACTTGGACTTCAAACAGGTACGTGAGTATGGCTGGGCCTGTATACAATTCAATATAATATAAAATATCAGAAAAAATATCAGAAAAATAAATCCTTTACAAAATGACATCTGACAAGTGTGATTGATATACAGTGTGCCTATTACCCAATGCTCCGTTTTTCCTGAAACTCACAGCGTACAATCACGCTCCCCTTGGCATGTTTGGACACAATCTGGTGCTGGTGCGAGGAGCGGGCCCATCCGCTACCTTCTGTGATATGAAATCATGCGGCTCCTCACCTTCAAATCGCCACAAAAGCACTGACATCTGTGACTTACAGATGGCTTGTGATGATGTTGCAGATTACTGACTCGCCGCTCTGCTATGAAAGAAAGCTGAGAGGAGAAAATTGTAAGTCCTTTCTGTCTGAATGAGCAGAGGGCCTTCCAGGGAGAGACAGATGTTAATTTATCTCCATTACCCACTCAGGGCAAGCCGTCTGATATACGCTGCTCAGCAACTGATTGTGCGACATTGCTCCATATAATGGTCTCTGAGGCAGTGTGGGCTATCTGAGCCTTTCAACCACATCTCTTCCATTCCACGTTGTCTGCTGCAGTTAATGGGTGTAACGCTGGTTTAATTGGAAGAAGTTGAGGTAACCGTTTTGTTACCAAGGTTTGTTTTGAAATTTAGGCATGGTATGGATCTTAGTTTTGTTTAATATCTTGGTAATGTTTAGGCCACATTCACACTAATCAATTTTAGTTTGAATGCTCAGTTTTCAGTTTCCGAACATCATAGTTTTCAAAGTATGCGATAATGGAGAACATTTTCAAAATGCTTCATTTAGGAGGGAGAGAAAAGTCACTATATTGTGGATGAAAGACGTAAAATCAGCAAAATTGTTGTGTTTTTATTATGAATGTGGACGTGGCCTTAAAGGAATGTTCCGGGTTCAATACAAGTTCAGCTCAGTCAACAGCATTTGTGGCATAATGTTGATTACCACAAATATTAATTTCGACTCATCCCTCCTTTTCTTTAAAAAAAGCAAAAATCAAGGTTACAGCGAGGCACTTACAATGGAAGTAAATGTGGCACATTTTTTGGAGGGTTTACAGGCAGAAATCTGAAGCTTATAATTTTATAAAGCACTTTAATTACATTAATTCTTCTGTTAAAACTCGTGTATTATTTGAGCTGTAAAGTTGTTTAAATCATCATTTTTACCATTTTAGGGTTTGTTGGAATTCCATCATCATGGCAACGAAGTTGTAAAATTGGCTATAACTTTACACAGAAAAGGGTTAGTAAGTGATTTCATCACACTAAAATCATGTTTACATGTTGTTTATGTCTTGTGGCTATATTTTTGAAAAAGTGAGTATTTCAACGTTCAATAATTGGCTCCCATTAACTTCCATATTAAGTGCCTCACTGAAGATCAGATTTTTGCATTTTTAAAGAAAAGGAGGGGCAAATCAAAATGAATTTTTGTGGTAATCAATATGCCACAAATGTTGCCGACTGAGCTTAACTTCCTTTAAGCCTACCTGGAATCTGCAGACAATTTGTTCGCATTTTCTGTGATTTTGCGGGTAAACCTGTGGAATTCTGCAGCATAAATGTAAACATGCCCTTACAAAAAAAAGTTGTCACAAACTTGCTGCAAACATGCAAACTTCATTAATTTTCACATGCAAACTTCTGGAAAACATTAGTGCTGAATAACAAGCTCATTTGCATGTGCAAATAATGAGTGGCGAATGTGCAGCAAGTTTGTGCCAACACTAGATTTTTTTGTAAGGGTGATAAAAAGTGTTAAAAAGGGAAAACATTATCAAAATATCCAAAGAATTTATTATAAATTGGATAGTTGTGACTGATAATTCTGTACAAATTCTGATTAGATGAGCCACATTCGAAGCCATTGTAAAATAATTAGAACAAAACACCAGTGACTGCCCACATGCAGCCTACAGTTAAGCTAATAAACTTATTAATAATATAAATTTTACTCAGAAAAGTTTATTCTTCTTATTATTAATAATACATTTAGCTGTTTATTGACCATTCGTATCTCTTATCGTATTGGTAGGTAAAATCCCTGTAACAAATTTTATTGCAAACACAAAAGTAGCAAGGGATGTGTAGAATTGTATGAATGACAGGCGTTTTGTTTCTGTGGAAATCTGCCGAAGTTCTGTGGGCACAGATTCCGTGTGGGCCTGGCAATATTAATGAAAAAGACTCCATGAAATTAGAATTGATTATTTTGACTTATATAGTGCTTCTCGGAATTACCGTGATTGCAAGATTCCAACTTGTATAAAGCCTTCATAGAACTCGTAATAAGTTGTAAACTCTGAATTCTACAAAAGCTCTGACTTTACAGTTGTGATGTCATGTAAAAAGAAATATGGCAGTGGCATATCTCTCTCTCTCTGGTGTCCCCGGCTCCTCCTTTTATCTCTCTCCCACTGATTGAGCAACTCAATGCCGGGCGTGAATCTTCTCTGCCCGGCCACACCCTCCTTCCTGGAGGGGAGGAGTTGCTCCTTTGGCCATTCCGTCACCGGCTGGTCATCCCCGCCTCCTTGGTACCCGAGTAGGATGAGGGGAGTGGGATAGAAAGATAGCGGGAGAGACAGAGAGAGAGAGAGAGAATAATCTCCGGTTCCCGACCATGGCGTCATTCGATCCTCAGCCAGCTGTCCAGTGATCCTCCGCAACGCCGGCACTGGATTCCACCTCCTGGTTGGCGGCAGTGGCTCCTCCGTCCCCAGGCGGATGGCAGCAACTCCTCCGTCCCTTGGCGGATGACATCCGCTCCTCCCCTGGTGGACCGCTCCAGTACCACCAAACCACTTCTCTCCTCGGCGTCGCTATCCTCCGTCAGCGGCAAGGGCTCTCTGACGGCACGTCTTCCTCCAGTCCCAGGTAGACAAGCCTCTCATTCATCGGGAAAGGAGAAAGCAGGAACCGGATTAACAATCAAAAAGACTTTAACATAAACACTGATCCGAAACATAACAAAAGCGCACACACAAAAAACTGCTGCATACGTCTCTCTCTCTCTCTCTCTGGTGTCCTAACTTTTTCTCTCTTCCATTGATTGTGCAACTCAGTGCCGGGAGTGAATCCTCTCTGCCCGGCCTCCTCGTCACACTTTTTAAAAAAGACTATCCACAGTTTTTCTGAGTAACCACTGGGCAGAGCCGGGATGATTCTAATTGTCTGTTTTCTGTTTCTGTTCTTGAGACGCAATGTAAAAATTACCAAAATGAGCAATTCAGATGAAGAACAACAACCGTTTAAGTTTTTTTTGGAGTAAAAATTAATTTCAGGCTCAACTTGCACTGTTGTTGGGTGTCATAAAAACTCAAAGTAGTTATTGATATCAATGTACATACTCAGGTGAGACACTGTCAATAAAAAAAAAAGGCTCATCTCGACTCGATAGAGCCACATGTTTTCTGACAATTTTCACAAATGTAATTCCTTAAACGTTACAATACCCAGTAGAATAAACGCTGATGTGAGTGAAAACACTGGAGACCGAAAATGACACCTGTGCCCGGTTGCAAAAAACACCTTAAGTTTTTCCTTACCTGTGGGAATAACTTGAGGGTGGTGCATATAATCCCTTAGACACTTCCCTTAGGTAAGGGAAACCGTTAAGAGATTTACTACAGTGAGCGAGGTTTTACCATAATAAAATTCTACTGTTACCAGAAAATCTTTTGGGGTTTTATTCTGACGGCTGTTTAAAAAAAAATTACAATTATGATTATCTGTTTTTTTTAAAACAGCAGTCGATGGGGGCGTATTATATATATTATAAATAATAATAAAGAAAATATAGAAACTGAAATACGGTAATGAAATACAAAAAATGAAATATGGAAATGAAATATGGTAGAGGCTAATGTCAAATGTAAACACAAACAGGGCACTAGCCCACCCACATGCCTAAACACATACTTAACACTCACATCATTTTATGTATTTAGCACACGCTTAAATCACCCAAAGCCTTTCATGCACCCAACACATGTCATCACCCGAGCCTTGAGGAACCGAGTCTGAGTTAAAGGACGGATGAACACAGATTCTGCATCCTCATGCGATTCAAGTAAGAGGTTTACGTCTGGGCAGAGATAGAATATTATAGTGTGTTATTCTTGTGTACCAAGGTTTTTGCTTGTACAGTTTACGGACCGCCATGTCTGCTCATTATTAATACTCAGGGTATTAATTATCATGAATTTGATTTGCTGTATTGTGGTCCAACCACATTGGACTGTTGTGCATTTCCACCATCATGGGTGAGACTGGCAAACTGAGTTTATCCATTAAAGAATCAAAGACCGGAACGGTTTACGAGCCGTCCACCGCGTCTCTGAGTGATAAACTAACAGCTGCTTCCTCTCCCATGATTGCAAAACTGGCTTTGGGGCCGTCACTGAATTCTTTCTCTCTCTCTCTCTCTCTCTCTCTCTCATATTAACCACACACGTGCACGATTCCTCACAAACATTCTCGGACACATTTTTGGCTAGTAGATAGCTTCGTGATAAAGCTCAGCTTTGTCCCTAAGCTATCGTACAAGCGGATACACGCGGTAACTGGTAGACGCCATTGACTGGTTTCTCTCCGCCCACATTCGCGGCCATATTCCCTGGCCGGAAGTCTCGTGTGACATACTCTCCATGAGAGTCACGTCCGCCATTTTGTGCGCGTCCCTCCTTACACACACACTCGCTCTCTCACACACACACACCCTTATGTGTTATAGGATTATTTTAGTTTCCATATTTAATCATATCACTGTTTAGTTTGTAGTTGTAAGTCGGAAGTTTATTGACTGCATTGTATTAATTATTAATTGATATTACTGCATAAATAAATTTTGTGATATTACAAAGAGAAGTGTTTTGGTTTGTTTTGCATACACCTGTGTCATGCTGACGGGATGTCAGTGCTCGGATTTAAGCCTTCATTCATTGTTTTTTTTTCCCGAAAATCGATATTCTTCAGATGTCGATTTTCCTAAGAAAATAATCTAATATTGAGACTGTTATTCTATCTGGTTATTAGTCCCTGATTCCAGGGTGGTGCCCCGTCAATATTAATCCTTATTAATATTCTATTGATTTTTGATAATTTATAATTATCTTTGATGATTGTTGAATTTGAATGATCAATAAGCTAGTGTTAATTTTAATTAATGTTTCATTGATGTTAACAATTAACGATTATCTTTGATAATTGTTGATTTAAAGGATTAAAAAAGCTAACATTGATTCTCATCAATGTTCTATTGATTTTAATAATTAATAATTATCTTTGATAATTATGAATTATTGCTAATAACCAAACCCGCTCCTAAACGTAGCGCACTACATTTACTGGAGCCCCATATGAGGTTTTAATGAGTTAGATTCAATTAATTAATTTAAATATTGATTAATAACTAAAGAAATAATTATTAATTATTTCTGATAGTAACACTGATCTAAACAACCAGTAAAGCCTTACATTATAATACACTGAACTGCTTTTAAAAATGGCTGCCTTTCAACATGTTGCTGCTGACAGCAATTTATAAAAACAATAAGCCACCTTTAGCCAAAAATATGGGGTGTTCTTGGGCACGATGCACAGCGTAATTTATTGCATTTGATATAGCAGAGTACTCTTAAAAGTCTGCAAAATAATATTTTAGAAGATATATGTATTTAAAGTGCACAGTCTTTCTTTTTTAGGAAAATGGGCCAAGTTGCGGAGCTTGAAGCACGTGCTGAGGCGGAGTTACGGCGAACAGGAAGGGATCTGCATCGGCTAAGAATCCAATCAGGTTATTCGCAAAATAGCTGTCCAGGGGTTCTCTGGTTCTTTCTGGACTGTGGGTGTATTCAAAATGTGTCCAATGAAACGCTCTCTAGAATGAAAATGTCTCTGACTAGCAACAGCAAGTAGCAATTCTTGTTTATAGCTGTGATATTGACTAAAGGTTTTTGGCTATTAAAAAAACAAAAACAAAAAAATTAAAAAAACAAAACAATATATATATATATATATATATATATATATATATATATATATATATATATATATATATAGGGATGAGGCCTTCGATACATCCCGCCCCAATGTCCTATTTTGTTAGTAAAAACAGGAAAGAGAACTGCACTTGTCAACCAATTTTATGGAGTCTTTAAACCACGGAGCACAATTTTTAGATTGTATAACATTATCGAGCACACAGTGTATGCTCTGTAAATGTTTTCTGTTCTACCCAGTGGGTGCTTCTTTGGACACAAGCTATTTTCAATTGTCTGAGGTTCAAGACATGGATGCATTAGCCCTGCATGCATTTTAAAGTACAGGATGCAATTAACAGGCAAACAAAAAGACTGCTCACTGCAGTCAAAGTTCAGCCTGTGGAATAATCACATTCTCTGCAAGCAGCAGACACAGTTGAGCACTAATTACGACTAGTTTCTATTATTCTGCACTGAATTAATCTAAAATCAAATAAAGAAAAAAAATTTAAAAAAATAATAATAAAAAATTTAAAAAAATGCAGCTCTATATGTGATATTGTCATAAATCTAATGTTGTGCTGGCTGTTATGGTAGGCGCCTTGTATCAGCACTGACATCTATCAGTGTGGATTCAGCATCACACAAATGTCTTTGGTTACCAATGCCATTGTAGAACTAAAGTATCTTTAGTCAGCCATGATTAATTTATATTGCAGGCAAAAGTGACCAATAATGGGGGTAAACAAGATAAAGTGTGTAGTATTCGGATGGTCATATCGAATAAAATAACTTTTATTAGGCCACTGATATACCTGACTTTATCTAATGTGATTGAACTGTACATGATTTATAAAAATTATGTAATATGTTTAACTTTTAAATAAAAAAATAGACGTAGAATTATCATAAGATTAAAATTTTAATTGAGCTATAATCCTTCAAACATATAGCAAATAAATAGGCTAAACAAAATCAACAAATGTTAAAAGCTCCAAATCTATGTGGAATTACTGTAATGATGATTAACCATATTGACTTTCAAGTCCATATGAATTACACTGACATTCAGCTAATGAGCATGGATGTAAGTCAGAGAGATGGAGGGAGAAGACTTCCCAGGAAAAATCTCCAATGGCATGTTATCACATTCCCCACAGGCACGACAGAGATGAGGGACCAATCATTTCCCATCGCCTGACAATGTTGCACATGATAAGTGAGCATGTATCCAGCCAGGTGGAAGGGGATAGTGATTTTGTGTGTGTGTGTGTGTGTGAGCAGGTTTAATTGGTTTACGAGGACTTTTTTTAGGTTACAAACTGGTATTTACAAGGGTATTATGCTATAAATGTGGTTTATGAGGACATTTCTAGTGTCCCCATAATTTAAATAGCTTAAAAAACATACTAAACAATGTTTTTTTGAAAATGTAAAAATGCAGAAAGTTTTTTGTGAGGTAAGGTTTAGGGGTAGGGTTAGGGGATAGAATTTATAGTTTGTACAGTATAAAAATCATTATGTCTATGGAGAGTCCTCATAAGGATAGCTGCACCAAGATGTGTGTGTGTGTGTGTGTGTGTGTGTGTGTGTGTGTGTGTGTGTGTGTGTGTGTGTGTGGCCAGCAGGTATCTACCATGGGGAATTTCTCCACTTGGACAAAGATAATGTCAGCAGAAAGAATGGACTTGCACAACCACTTCTGCGTTGTAGCCTATTTATTGTCGCTCAACCATTTCTAGTAACGTTATTCATAAGAAGGCCAATTATTTTTATATTTTAGGGCCTTCAGTTTATTGAAGTGCAGTTGATAAAACAGCTGATTTATATATATATATATATATATATATATATATATATATATATATATATATATATATATATTTTTTTTTTTTTTTTTATTATTTATATTGTTTCATTATGTGGTTCATTAGCCTGCACATATATCACATCAGTTCCAAGGTAAAATGTCCACTAAGTAGCGCTAAAAGAGTATTAAAATGCTTTCCTAAACACAGAAGATTTTAAAGTTGATCTACCATGCAAACTGATTACAATTGAACAGGTTATGTAGTTGGTTCCCTATCTGTCACTCACTTGACGTTGTGTCAATGTAGTGATACTAGGGGTCACTCCTGGGAGCCCCAAACACCTCTGCTTTTTTGAAAAAAGGCCAATGAGAATTTGCATGCCACTCCCCCGGACATACGGGTATAAAAGGAGCTGGTATGCAACCACTCATTCAGATTTTCTCTTCGGAGCCGAGCGGTTCTATTCATTGAAGCTGAATTCATCCGCAAAGTTCATTCACCTCATCTGCTGGATTCTACGGCGCATTTCAGTGGCTTCTCCCCCTCTACACCCGTGGAGTGCAGAGAACGCCCCTGGGTGCTTCGGCAGAAACAACTAAAAGAGTATATTCAAAAAAAAATAAAGAGTATATTTTCTTTCTAAAAGAGTGGCACACATGGAACGTCTTTTTAAAGATGCCTTTCCGTCTGTGTGTTATTCCTGGTTGCGGTCGATATCTCTCTGCTTCTAAAGGCCACGATCGCTGTCTTACGTGTCTGGGCGCTGCCCACGCGGAGACATCGTTCGTGGATGGGTCTTGTCCTCACTGCAAGAACATGACCATGGCAACATTGCGGTCGTGGCTTGCATTCGAAAGAAAGCAAGCCACCCCAGCGGCTCCCTGCCTTGGTCCTTCTACCTACGGGTATGAGGCTGTGCCGGTTAGCACTGGGGGCGATATGGGGACCTCAATGTGACCACTTCTGCCGGGTATCCCCCCACAGACCTCTCATTCCCCAGCACGCTCACTTGCTCCGGTCGGGCGCTCAGACGAGATCGCCGGCTCGTCTCAGGGCGAGTTCGACATCTTGTTCGGAGCCTAGGAAGAAGACGAATTATCGAGCGCAGCATCGGAGAGCGGGCTCGTCCAGTCGGACGCAGAGGCTTCGACTGGGCTTCCTCCTTCGGGAGTGGTCGACGCGGAAATGATGGACATGCTTTCCCGGGCGGCCGCGAGTTTCAGGCTACAGTGGAACCCTCCACTCTCCCCTGAACCCTCGCGGCTCGACGACTGGTTGCCCACGGCCACGCCCCGCCCCCGTTCCTTTCTTCCCGGAAGTGCATGGGGAGCTGACAGGATCGTGGGAGGCACCTTTTACTGCCCGATCCTGATCTTTCAGCTCCCCTGCTCTCGCTACCCTCGATAGCGGAGCGGCCAGGGGGTATTCGGTGATCTCCCAGGTGGATAAGGCGCTTATGGTGCACCTGTGTCCGCAGAGCGCCGCCACCTGGCGTGGGCGCCCAAAACTCCCGTCCAGGGCCTGTAGGTTTACATTATCCCTGACGGCTAGAGCCTACAGCCGCTGGACAAGCCGCCTCCGCCCTGCACGCCATGGCTCTCCTGCAAGTACACCAAGCCAAGGCGCTAAAAGAACTGCATGAGGGTAGTTCTGACCCGGGATTGATGCGAGAACTGCACTCGGCGACTGACCTCGCTCTCCGGGCGACGAAGGTCACGGCGAGGTCTCTCGGGCAGGCGATGTCCACCATGGTGGTCCAGGAGCGCCACCTTTGGCTCAACTTGGTGGAGATGCTAGAGGCTGACAAGGCACGGTTCCTTGACGCCCCATCTCCCAGGTTGACCTATTTGGCGACATCGTCAAGGACTTTGCCCAGCAGTTCTTGGCGATGAAGCAGCAGACGGAGGCCATATAGCACATCCTGCCCCAGTGCGGCTTAAGACCCCACACCCGTCTGCTCGTCGCCAAGGGCGTCCTCCTGCAACTACAACACCGGCTCCGCCGCAGCCCGCCCCCGTGTCCCGGCCCCGGCGTGGAGCCCAGTGCAGGAAGCAGATGCCACCCGTCTCATGGCCGGCCACCAAGAACCCGAGGAAGGCTTCGAAGTGCCCCTGAGACCGGCGACACAGGGGCAAGGAGACCCGCTTCTCTGGAGTTGGTGAGCAGACCACTCCATCCCCCAGTGGAGGGCCGGGAGGAGAATCTTTTGTTTCATTTTCATTTAATTTCGCCGCATGTCCAAGAGGCTGCGTTACCCAAAAATTCAACAAAAGAGCGGTTTTATTGTTCCATGAGTCACATGTTCGGTGCGCATGGCCGTCGTCACGACCACCGTCCACCATACCATCTTTGCAGATATGACGCCTCAGTGGCGGTCCCCCCGACACTAAGTGCCCAGCTGTGGCACAAACACGCCCACATGGGATTGGGTCCAGTGGACTACGTGGATGAGACTCCTCCTCCCCCCTCCTCGGCCAATCTTATGGTGGGCGGCAGGAACCAGGTAAGTGCTTCGATGTCCCTGGACACAGCACAGCCACGGGGCTCGAATCCCCTCGACGTGGCACCTCGAGCTCCGACCCGCCGCGAGGCCCCACCCACCGGTACGTCCGACGTGATCATTCCCTTGGTCCACCTCGCCCGGAGTTTGGACACGTGGCTCACGCTTTCCAACCCATCACGGTGGCTGACCCGGACCGTCCGACTCGACTACGCGATTCAGTTCGCCAGGCGCCCGCCCAGGTTCAGTGGCATCCGCTTCACCTCAGTGAAGGGTGAGAACGCCGCTACCTTGTGTGCGGAGATCACTACCCTTCTGCGCAAGGGCACGATAGAGCCTGTCCCTCCATCCAAGATGAAGAAAGGGTTCTACAGCCTTTACTTCATCGTACCGAAGAAAGGCGGTGGGTTGCGACAATCCTGGATCTGCGCATACTGAACCGGGCTTTGCACAGACTCCCGTTCAAGAGGCTGACACAAAAACGCATTCTAGCGAACGTTCGGTATCAAGATTGGTTCGCGGCGGTAGACCTGAAGGACACGTACTTTCATGTCTTGGTCTTACCTCAACATAGACCCTTCCTGCGGTTTGTCTTCGAAGGTCAGGCGTACTAGTACAAGGTCCTCCCCTTCGGCCTGTACCTGTCCCTCGTGTCTTCACGAAGGTCACAGAGGTTGCAATTGCCCCGCTAAGGGAAGTGGGCATCCGCATCCTCAACTATCTCGACGACTGGCTAATCCTAGCTCACTCTCGAGAGTTGCTGTGCACACACAGGGACCTCATGCTCCGGTACCTCAGCCGACTGGGGCTTCGGGTCAACTGGGAAAAGAGCAAGCTCTCCCCCGTTCAGAGCATCTCTTTTCTCGGTCTGGAGTTGGACTCAGTCTCGATGAAAGCGCGCCTCAGGAACGAGCGCACACAGTCGGTGCTGAACTGTCTGAAGGCGTTCAGATGGAGAACAGCGGTTACACTGAAACTTTTTCAGAGGCTCCTGAGGCATATGGCATCCTCAGCGGTGGCCACACCGCTCGGGTTGATGCATATGAGACCGCTTCAGCACTGGCTTCAGACTCGAGTTCCGAGATGGGCATGACGCCGCGGGACACAACGCGTGGCCATCACGCCGATCTGTCACTGCCGCTTCAGCCCTTGGACCGACCTTGCATTTCTACGGGCAGGGGTTCCCCTAGAGCAGGTCTCCAGGCATGTTGTGGTTACAAAAGACACCTCCAAGATGGGCTGGGGCACCATATGCAATGGGCACACAGCCACTGTCTCCTGGACTGGCCCACAGCTGCGTTGGCACATCAACTGCCTAGAGTTGTTGGCAGTACTGCTCGCCCTGCAGAGGTTTCGGTCGTTGATCCAGGGCTAGCAACACAGCATCAGTAGCGGACAACACAGCATCAGTAGTGTACATCAACCGCCAAGGCAGTCTATGCTCCCATTGCATGTCACAACTCGCCCGCCGTCTCCCCCTCTGGAGTCAGCAGCGCCACAAGTTGCTACAAGCCACTCACATCCCAGGCAACCTCAGCACCGCAGCAGATGTGCTGTCATGTCAGGTTACCCTCACAGGAGAGTGGAGACTGCACCCTTAGGTGGTCCAGCTGATTTGGAGTCCATTTGGTCAAGCACAGGTAGACCTGTTTCCTTCCCAGGAATCCTCCCACTGCCTGCTTTGGTACGCCCTGACCGAGGCACCCCTCAGTATAGATGCACTGGCACACAGCTGGCCCCCTGGACTATGCAAATATGCATTTCCCCCAGTGAGCGAGCCTACTTGCACAGTCCCTGTGCAAGGTCAGGGAGGACGAGGAGCAGATCATCCTAGTATCACCCTACTGGCCCACCCAGACGTGGTTCTCGTATCTCACGATCCTCACGACAGCCCCCCCCCACCCCGGCGAATTCCCCTGAGGAAGGACCTTCTTTCTCAGGGACGGGGCACTATCTGGCACTCGCGACCAGACCTCTGGAATCTCCACGTCTGGCCCCTGGATGGGACGTGGAAGACCTAAGTGGCCTACCACCCGCGGTGGTAGACATGATCACTCAGGCTAGGGTTCCCTCTATGAGGCGCCTGTATGCCTTGAAGTGGCATCTGTTTGCTAAATGTTGTTCTTCCCGACACGAAGACCCCCAGAGATGCACAGCCGGGTCAGTGCTTTCCTTCCTGTAGGAGAGGCTGGAGGGGCGGCTTTCCCCCTACACCCTGAAGGTGTATGTAGCCGCTATTTCGGCGCATCATGATGCAGTAGATGGTAAGTATTTGGGGAAGCACGACATGATCATCAGGTTCCTGAGAGGCACTAGGAGGTTGAATCCCTCCAGACCGCGCCTCGTCCCCTCATGGGACCTCTCCATAATCCTTCGGGGTCTACAGGGAGCTCCCTTTGAGCTCTTGAAGTCAGCTAAGCTTAAGGCACTCTCTTTGAAGACTGCCCTCCTGACTGCGCTCACTTCCATCAAAAGGGTAGGGGACCTGCAGGTGTTCTCTGTCAGCGAATCGTGCCTGGAGTTCGGTCCAGGTTACTCTCACGTGATCCTGAGACCCTGACCGGGCTATGTGGCCAAGGTTCCCATGACTCCTTTTTGGGATCATGTGGTGAACCTGCAAGCGCTGCCTCAGGAGGAGGCAGATCCAGCTTTGGCATTGCTGTGTCCGGTGCGAGTTTTATGCATATATTTGGATCGCATGCAGAGCCTTAGAAGCTCCGAGCAGCTCTTTGTTTGCTTTGGTGGACAGCGGAAAGGAAGCGCTGTCTCCAAACAGAGGATCGCCCACTGGGTCATCGACGCCATCACGATGGCATATCAGGCTCAGGACGTGCCACCCCCTGTGGGGTTACGAGCCCACTCCACCAGGATTGTGGCAGCCTCCTGGGCCCTGGCCAGTGGCACCTCTTTGGCAGACATCTGCAGAGCAGCGGGCTGGGCAGCACCCAACAACTTTGCGAGGTTCTACTATCTCTGGGTTGAGCCGGTCTTGTCCCGTATATTGGCAGGCACGAGCAGGTAAGTTCCGGGACAACTGGCCGGGTGTACCGCTTGCGCATAGCACCTTTCCTCTCCCTTGAGGTGAAGTGCACTCTTGACTCCCAGTCACGTTCACAGACTGTGATCCCTGGATGACTTTCCTCCTTTGCCCTCTGGCAGCTGAGTTTGCAGAGAAACTTGCTGACCGACCCAGTATGTGCGCTAATGAGCCCCTGTACTGAGGTAGGTGCTCCATATGTGCTGGTTCCCCGAAGGCGACCCCATGTGATATCTTCCGCAAAATTGTTTCCCTGATAGAAAACTGCATCTTCCTTGGGCAGAGGCCCCTCTGCCCCCGGTCACCATGCTCTGTAGAAACTCCTCCCCCTTCGAGTAGGACCTACCATGGGACCTCTCCACATGACATACTTCCGATAAGACTAGGTAAGACCATGTGACGTATTCCACTCAAAATATCCCCCCCCCTTTTTGGGTGGGGTGTGGTCTCCGCGGTGTCTTCCCCTTGGGAGGGACACCCCCCGACGGAGACACTTATGGCTCCCAGTCAAATTCCACTCTTTTTGGGGAGAAAAGAGAGGGAAAAGAGGCCAAGGCTGGGCTAGCCTGTCCCTATAGTTGGGCAGTTGACTTGTTCCTGATGGACTGTTCGACGCTCATAAGAGCATTGGGGGAGGTTACGTGAAGGCCTGGTGCGCTGGCTACGAGGCACACAGCAGTCTGCCCGTCACACACCGCCAGTTCACGCAACACAGTTCAGCTAGTTGTGGCGTTTTGTATAGGGACCCCTAGTGTTACTACATCGACACAACGTCGAGTGAGTGACAGATAGGGAACGTCTTGGTTACTTTCGTTACCTCCGTTCCCTGATGGAGGGAACGAGACGTTGTGTCCCTCTTGCCAAAATGCTGAACCACGTGTTTGCATTAACATGACTGATCTCAGTTTTGAATTTGCTGAAGTTTGCTTCTAAATAAATCGTTTTTATTTTTTTTAAATATTGTACATTCACTTCCTTAATAGTATTTTTGCCACTAGCCAGCAGCTGTCCATTGGTGGCCTTCTCATTAATGGTGTTTCACTTATTGTTGATGTTCCTTAGCTAATATCGGCCGATATTATTGGCCAATATTAGCCTTTCACCGATATATCGTATCGGCGTATATGTTTACTGATATGCACCGATATGAACACTTTTTTTCAGAACATATAATGCAGAAAACAATGCTTTAGATTTGGTGTCATTACATAGTTTGTCCAGCAGAGCATGCTCAGACTCCATTGTTTACAGAGCTGACTCTGAATTGACGGTGGCTCTGCAGACAGGGTGGAGCTGAGCTGTTTGTTTTCACAGTAAGTTGCTAACTAGTTTGTGAAATACATACTGGAAACCCTGACAACCATGTCACTCATGTTTATCTTTGTATTGTTTGCTATGTTAGCCAGCTATAGTTTGTCAGTGCAGTAAGTAATGTAGCAGATTGAATGGTAAACATCAGAGCATCTTTTTGCAGCTCAGCAGACAACAGTGCGGTGGTGGATTGTGTCTGTTGAGTGTTGATTTCATGCTATGTTATAACCTAGTTGGTGAGACGCAATGCTGGAAAGTAAATAAACGACGTCCGTCTTTTACTCTCCGTGACAACGAGCTCATAGCTAACTAGCTAATCACGTAGCTACTTTCATTGTTGTCAGCTGAGTGGAAGCTAATGAGTAAACATGTATTCACCAAACTGTTTTGTTCAGGATTCACAGTTTGGTACCCCCTTCAAGCGAACATTTCCAGTCATTGCATTTATAAAATGTAATATTTAAAAGTCTAGTTTTCCACCATTGAAAGTTTCCCCTGAACTCGTATAGCAGAATACAGTGTAACACCACTGCCACTGTTTTTCTCTCGACTGGGCAGGTGTAAATGCTTCTTGTTTTACAACCTGCCAATAATTGACTGGCAGTATTAAAATCTTCAACATTTGACTGATACTAAACAGTACTACTGAAGTTTATTTAGCTATTTTATTTTTATTTATTCTTTATTTTAATGGTCAGCATTTGACTGATACTAAACAGTACTGATGTTTATTTAGCTATTTATTTTATTTTGTTTATTGTTTATTTTAATGGTCAGCATTTGACTGATACTAAACAGTACTGATGTTTATTTAGCTGTTTTATTTTTATTTATTCTTTATTTTAATGGTCAGCAATTGACTTATACTAAAAGTATAAGTACTGTACTGATGTTTATTTAGCTATTTAGCTATTTATTGTATTTTTATTTATTCTTTATTTTAAGGGTCAGCATTTGACTGATACTAAACAGTAATACTAATGTTTATTTAGCTATTTATTTTATTTTTATTATTTATTTAAATGGTCAGCAATTGACTTGTACTAAACATACAGTACTGATGATTTTTAAGCTATTTATTATATTTTTATTTATTCTTTATTTTCTCAGTATTCATTTCTAGAATTTGTTGACAATGTATAATAATAATGTCAAATATTCTTTGATAAAAATATTTGTTTAAGAAAGCAGCCTTCTGAGTACCTTTGCATAGTCATATCGGTGCAAAATTGGTGGAAAATCCACATAGAAAAGGTCTGTTTTCATTCCAGCTCAAAAATTAACTATATCGGCCACCATATCGGTAATCGGTGAGTTTTCCCTCTCTAAATCGGTATCGGTCTCAAAAATCCCATATCGGTCGGGCTCTACTATTTATGATAATTAAATTCCATCACACAACGACTGCAAATAATATATTTTTTTTAATTTTTTTAAAAATTTTTATAGCAATTACAGTTTATTAGTATTACTCAGTAATCAATAGTAAAAACTGAGTATATGTAAAATTTAAATATGTCAAATAAAGTGTAACCTGTGTGGGTGTGCTTAGCTAGTTTAGGAACAAAATTGTCTGCTACATGGTTTTGTGTTAAGACATTTGGTAAAATCAAGTCGGCGTATGTTTACCAGCCAATGATTTCTCAAGATTGGCTGGCACTGAATAGCTTTGAATCTTAATATTCCATTGAAGATGCTGTATAGGCCTACAATAATCTTCAGAAAATTGCCTATTCAGTCTCTTAAATTGTGTGTCCATAAAAAGATTTTCAAATATGAATATTTTTAGTGGCTTTTGGGAACTTGGCATGTACCGCTGATACACACATGGACAGAAACACACGGTGATGCATTACTTCAAATCGGTTGTATTTCATGAAGCCAAGTGCAAGTAGTCAATGGTGTGACCCAGCAGAATTAGCCAATGATCCAGCATGCTTTTTGCCATTTATGTTGACCACTGGGTGAGCAAGGATGTGGGCATCTGACTCAACTCTTCCCTATTATGGATCTGTCATTGTTTGCACAGAAAGATGAAGACTAGAGCATGCTTCACTTTGAACACGCGGCTGAATCGCAGTGCGATTATTCAAATAGAGTGAATGATAAAATCTAGTCTGGCCTTTGAAAATGTATGTGTATAAATACATTAATTTGTTTGCATATGTGTGCATATCAGAGAATATCTACATTCTTCCAGTGTGTTCATGTGCATTCACATTTCACTGTGGCATTATCATCGCTTTGTATAGTGTCCATGTGTGGGTGTAAATATCAAAGACTGCTCATGCATTCACAAATGTATATCTAGCTGATTTCTTACCCAACCTCCTTACAGCTAGTTCTGCCGAATCACGGCAAAGTTTTAGTGCAAATGGCAAGGTGCAATATCATGCCAGGGAAATGCAAGCAATTGCTCTTTATTGCAAAGCAGATGCTGACTACATGAAAGTGGTATATTGCGATGAGAATGGTAGATTGCCTCATTTCATTGATGACAGCAGAAACATCTGTGGGACAGGGTATTTATGCAGGCGAGAAGGGATGTAAAATCACTCTGCCAGAGATAAGAGATTAAGGATCTATTTGAAGCACAAACTGACAACAACAAAAGTCTAATTACAGTCTGGATTAATCTGAAATTTCAGACGAGTGTAAATCCACTAATTTGAAAGCACTTTGAAAGGGAAACCAAAGGCAGACTCAGCAAGGCTCTGCATCAACGCAGGTGTGACCTCTGTCACTCCAGCGGTTCATCTATAAATCAGGCCCTGTTTATCTTTTAATAGCGCCATTTGACCTAATGATCCGAGAGACATATGTAGTGGTAATCTGCCTGTAATCTTGAGTAAAGAAAAGCAGATACAGCTTTTCAAACTTCTCTATTTAAATATTCTCTTGAGGAAAGCTGGATCAGAACATTAATAGGATGCTTATTTATTTATTTGCACAGTGGAAAAAAGGGTCATTCCTATAATACAGTTACTTTTTGAGCTCTGTAACGTTTTAGGAAAAAAAGGTTGTAATATAAATTACCTCTAGAGAAGGAATACTCGCCTTGCAGAAATATGCTCTGGCATAGCCTGGGTAGCTCAGCAAGTAAAGACACTGACTACCACCCCTGGAGTCGTGAGTTTGAATCCAGGGCGTGCTGAGTGACTCCAGCCAGGTCTCCTAAGCAACCAATTGGCCCGGTTGCTAGGGAGGGTAGAGTCACATGGGGTAACCTCCTCATGGTCACAGTAATGTGGTTCGCTCTTGGTGGGGTGCGTGGTGAGTTGTGCATGGATGCCACGGAGAATAGCGTGAAGCCTCCACACACGCTATGTCTCCATGGTAACATGCTCAACAAGCCACGTGATAAGATGTGCGGATTGACAGTCTCAGACGTGGAGGCAACTTCGTGGAGATTCGTCCTCTGCCATCCAGATTGAGGCGGGTCACTATGCCACCACGAGGAGTTAGAGTGCATTGGGAATCGGGCATTCCAAATTGTGGAGAAAAAGGGGAGAAAATAAAAAAATGAAGAGCTAGATTTAGCCATTGCTCAGTGAAGGTTGACTGTTAGCCTACATGAGGTTGTCAACTATAAGTTATTTTGATATTTTTGCTAACCATGTTTTGAAATTCTGATATTATCATATTTGTAATTTTCTCAAACAGGATCTATTACTATTACTCCCTGATCTTTGTACTGTTGTTTTCCCACCAAAATTATGTCACTTCCTGGAGGATGATGTCAGCACTGTTAAAGGGATATTACTAACAGAATGAAAAGTTATATTGTTGATGGCATTAGGAAAACCTACATTATGCAGTGCATTAATCCACAATCAAAACAATACTCCCAAGAAAACATGTTTTAAATATTTTAATTAGAGAAAGTAAAATTTAAGAAACAATATCTTAATAATTTTTTTAAGCATGGTTAAATATATATAATATATATATATATATATATATATATATATATATATATATATATATATATATTCAAAATTCAGCCCTATGTTCACTTATTATTGATATTTTGATAAAAGAAAATAAATTATATAAATTGATTTTTTATATTTTTTTATTTGTGAGTTTAATATATTTCCAATATATGAAGACATATGCAGTATGTGATGGAAACATGAAAATGACCTAAACCAGTAGAATTGTTTCATCAGACACTCATCAGAACTATTAAACTTCATTTAAGTAATATGCACTTAAGTATGCATAAACGATAGAGGTAAGGATCTGGACCAGTGCCACGAGCTAAGACATTAGTAGAAAAAGCATTAAATTGAAATCCTTTAAAAATGAATGAGACTTTTTTTCCCCTTCTTCTTTCCCAAAGGGCCTTTTCACACTTCATGTACACTGAGCAGAAAGCTTCAATTGTAGGGTAAAAAAAGAAAAAAAACTGTTTTATCATTTATTAATTGCAGAGATCATAGCACAGAGTTATTGTAGACAGAATAATTTTTTATGTACATTTCATCAACAACAGCTCATCTAAACAACCCTACCTCAGTTTCAAATCAGTTTCCATTGACGACGAAAAAAAAAAAAAAAATTTTTTATGTTTTTCAACAGGATAAAAGCATGTATTTTATAATTTCAGGGGGATACATGCAATTATACATATATGGGTCATTCTACAGGAGTGGTGCAAAATGCTGTCCCCTGTATATTTAAAAGGGCATATATAGGAAACTGACACTTTTATAAAAGCCAAGTTGAGTTCCAACAGAGGTAATTGAAATAATTTAACAAATCTTTAAAAATAGTGGTTTATATGTTCTTTTCTATTGGGTGGCACATGTCCCCCAATCTAACTAAAAAAAAATACACTTAAAAATTAAACACTTAAATAATTTTTCATATTTTTTTTTTTTTTTATATACA